>NC_142801.1:25673307-25946680 GCF_049724085.1 Artemia sp. Qi Xiang Cuo | reverse complement strand
AGGGCTTAATATCTCACAGAGATATGTTTATATTGGGATTGAAAAAGAAAAAACATTGGAAGAAATAGAAAGGTAGGAAAAAATGCTCACATTTGCATATCCCGGCTGCACTTGGGCACCCGAAGGACCAGGTAACGTGTGCTGGAGGGTGGACGGGGCGACGTCGCTATGTTCTTGTGCGACTGGGCCGGCTATTTCATGATCTTGCATAGCTTCGGCAGGGTTCACCATATTATAAGAAGCCGTCCACTCTCTCTTTAATTTAAACCCAGGCTGCATTGGGGCTGGCACTGATGGGGCTGTCTTGTCATCTCTGGCTTTCTTAGCGGGCGGCGGTGCCATACAATCTTCATAATTGGCCTTAAAAAGAAGAGAAAAATTAGTATCAAAATAATTTGCCCCCCCTTTTCACGGAAAGAAAGTTAGTACCCTCATTCATATAATTTTGTTTAGTTTATCACTAAGAAAGCACAACGTAAAAAATTTCGTGAAATATACTAATTGCATCCTTTTTTTGAATCTGAGAATTACAGCTCACTGAACCATTCAAAAGCCGGGCTATATAAGTCAGCCTAGTTTCCTATTTTTAGGCATTTCTGTTCTTTTCTGGTTTTAATCTGTATTGAACATGCCTTGTTTGATGCATTTAAAGTATTAACACTATTTTTTATCTTTCCATATCCTTTTACGATAGCTGGTATTTACCCTACCCACGGAAAATAACCCCCACGGAAAATAACCCCTGAGAAAAGACATGGAAAAATACCCCTCCCCACAGCGAAAGATAGTAGAATAGATCCATGCAGTTCTAAGAGGCCCCCGTACAAACAGGTTTTTTCTAGTAGTTACAGATCATCACACTCTTTGCCAAGAGGAACGTGTATAACTTGATTGGCGATTAGGATTTGAATATAAGGAATAGTTTTCTTTACAATTCATATTAGTAAGAGACTTGGATTCAAAGAGAATAGTTTTTATTTGAGAGGATATTAGTGGAGAGAAAATGAGTGGTGCTTTTACATTACTGGAGATTAATGATGGAACCGACAGCAGCAGTAGCAACGATATACGAGTACCCAATGTGGCTGTGGAAATAACTGCTGGCTGTAGACTATGTCTTGAATGGGACATTATGTATGCTAGATATGTGATATCATTAAGTAAATTTAAGCAAGAGGAGCAGCTGTGTTTTGCTGGAAAAGTAGATATTCTCCATATAAACAAACGTCGGTCAGCATTAGATGTTCTATCGAAATATATTGATGAGAACAAAATGCATCAGTGATTATTATTATTGTAATTATGTTCAATAAAAATGTTTCTAAATAAATGGTATTTTTTCTTTCTTTTTATAAAGTAGACTAGCGTATATTTTCTAGAGTACAAAAAGAGATTCTGATTAGTCTGAAGTTGGTTGTGAGAGAGTTAGGACTCTAAAAAATGGATAGATTCGAGAAAGATCGAATCATGAGGAATCTAATTCTTATGGAAAAACGTTTGATTCTAGATGATGATTTTCTAGAGTTGTCTATTCAAAGGAAGATATTTTCTCGGGGAATGCTCGTCGATATAATGAAAACTGATTCTCCATCATTAGACTAGTGTATGAAGCTTCTACATCGTGGTCCAAATGCATTTACACAATTTATTGATATATTGATCACGACACAGCAAAATGATATTGTGGATATGCTTTTAAACATTAGTTTTTAGAAATTTAGGACTTTTTTCGTGTTTTTTGCAAGCAATTCATACTATACATTAAATGCATTCTAATATTTTCTTGATTAAACACAGCCGTGACTACATCAGATGGTTTTGTTATGCAGTGAGTTGTTACTATTAGTAGCACTTTCGTGTTTTTTGCAAGCCATTCATACTATACCTTAAATGCATTCACTTGGCCCAATGTTTACATAAAGTATTGGTTATTGGAGTATACAGAAGTTTTAAGGAGGAATTTTGTCTGATAGTTGGGGAGGGGGAGGGGTGAGTCGGAGGGTTACTCTATGACCTTTCTAATATTCTCAATACTCAAAGGTTCAAATGCAAGAACTTATTGATTTTCTTTAATTTATATAAAAATATCAAATCTATCGTGATGAAAACCACAAAGTAATGTATATTTTTTACATATTCTACACTTATATGTTGATTCATATCGATGTATATCTCTCCATACTAAAAACCAGTTCCGCTGCTTACACCAGTAGCATCGTTCGTCTTTGACTATATCGTCGGGGTTATGGGGATAATACGATCCTCCTTCGGGTTTCATTACAGAACTCTGAAAGTAAAATTATATTAAATTATTAAGAAGCCTATTTCATTCATATGAATACTTTTCATTTTAAACTTAAAATATGATAAATTCTTTATTTTCATTCTAACTTATTTTATTTAAAAAATTGGGGAAAAAAAAAACCAACTTCACAATAAAGAGTAACAAGTTAAGGATGAGACAGACATTTGATCGTTTACATAATTAAATAAATAAAAAAATTATATATTTGAAATCAGCATAAAAATATGTTTCTATTGATGTATCCATGGATATCAAAATTCCAGTTTTTTTATTTTAGGTTAATATTTAACAATGTCGCTCCTTAATTACATTTCCTTACCAAGAAATTTTTTAAAAAATATTAATTTTGTTCCTTACTTTCAGTTAAAAAAAAAAAAAAAACTAGCTATAAAAATTATTATAGTGAAAAAAAAACTTATATATTAAACCTTTTAAAAGCTAAGAAATCAAGATCATAAAATTAAAAAAAAAAAAAATAGCAAGCCACAAAACCCAAAACAAATATTTAAGACAAAACACACCCCAACGAAAGACTAAGAAAAATATCGCCGAAAATTAAACTGAAACGAACGATATGATTTTGATTAAAATTCACTGACTTTTAGAGTGAGTTTCCTCCTTTATTCAAAAAATAATGCAAATCTTCTCAGGCGCATAACTTTTGATTGGTAAAACATCTTCTCAGACACATAACTTTTGATTGGTAAAACTAAATTTAATGAGTTGAAATCACTTATATATTTGAAATCAGCATAAAAAATATGGTTCTATTGATATATACATGAATATCAAAATTCCAGTTTTTTAGAGTTTCGGTTACTATTGTTATGTTTTTATTGATGTATCCATGGATATCAAAATTCCAGTTTTTAGAGTTTCGGTTACTATTGAACAGTGTCGCTCCTTACTTACCTTCTTATTTGTGGATTCTGAATATGGATATAAACAACATCAGTCACTATTTATAGCTGAATAGGACATGGTTGAACAAATCGTCAAATCGTCAAACAACCTACTTGATCTAATGAAGTGGAACAGAAACTCACCAACCTGAAAAGATAAATGTAATAATTAACAATTATTAAGTAGATCATGGTTTAATCTAAATAAAATTGCTTTTTACTACTACCGATTGCCAAGCAGTAAGAGGAAATTACAATTCTTACTTTTGGTTCAAAAACTCTTTTCAAATATATAAGTTTCATCAAGTTTAGTCTTACCCATCAAAAGTTACGAGCCATAAAAAAATTGACTTATTTTCAAAAAGGGGGATACCCGTTTCCAAAAAGTATGTCCCATATAAAGTTCAGTTCCGCTGTGATGTGAGAATCAGAGCAAATATTTAAGGAACGATCGACGAGAGAGGTTGGTTCGATACGATCATCCCTTAGGAAAAAAACACATCCGTGATCTTCCTTCTGACAAACATACAAAATTCAACAGTTTTCAAACAGTTCGTGGTAACGAACTGTAAGTAAGGAGCAACTGGGCTCAATAGTAACCGAAATTAAAAAACGGAATTTTAATATCAACAGTTACATCAAAAGAATCAGCTTATTATGCAAATTCCAAAAATATAAGATTTACCGTGTTTAATGTTACCCATCAAAAGTTACAAGACTAAGAAAAAATTGCCTGATCTCTGAAATAGGGGAAAAACACACCCTAAAACTAACGGGATCTTAATGAAAATCACACCATCAGATTCAGCGTAACAGAGAACTCTACTGTAGAAGTTTCAAGCCACTATCTGCAAAAATGTGGATTTTTGCCATTTTTGCTTGAAGACTGATCACGGATGCGTGTTTATTTGTTGCTGTGTTTTCCAGGGGTGATTGTATCGAAATAATGGTCGTAAATGATCGGGAGAGGGTGAATTTGAACGAAAATTAAAAGTTCTAGTGCTTTATTTAAGTGACCAAAAAGATTGAAGGGCAACTGGGCCCCCTCCCATGTCCACTTTTCCCAGAATTTTCTGATTAAATTTTGAGATTGCCCTTTTGTTCAGTATAGTTGAAAGATCAAATAATAATGTCTTTAGGTTTAAGATGACCCCCTACAGTTCATGGGGAGAGGCCTGTAAGTTATGAAATTCGCCCGTTGTTTACGTATAGTATTTTTAATTGGGAAGTATACAGCCTTTTTTTTTGGGGGGGGGGGGGCTTGGGTGGATTTCTTTAGGGATAATCTTCCTTGGGGGGGGGGGGGAAAGTTTTGAAGGTTGAGTATTCCGGTACTTATCTGTTAAACGAAACACATTCAAGAAATACGACGTGTAATATCTAACAGTAACCGGTTTCCCTCATCGGAATCGGTTATGATTTGGTTGTTTTGAGTGAAAAAAAGTTCAATAAAGCTATATTTTAATTAAATATTTAATATATAGAGGTGATTAGGAATTAGATCAGGTTACATATTTAATATAATGCGTTATGCGCGGCCTGCCTTTTTATAATTCTTTGTCGTAGTTTGCACGATTTTCTTTCTAAAATATTATTATCATCATGTTTTGCCAAAACATGATGATAATCAGGGAGAAGGAGTGGAGGTAAGTACTTCAAAATACCTTTCCGGGACATACTTTAGCCTGTAGACCCTTCCCTGGAAGTTTCATTTTCCTAACCCAACTCATTTCCAAGATAGCCAAAAGTAGCTAAAGTAGAATTTTGCCGGGGTCATTTCTGGAGTGATCAAGAAACCGGTTAGAGATTAATGTCTTTTTCAAATGAAATAAGGACTAGTAGACGCTGTCAGACTGAAACGCCCCCCCGAAATTTTACAAGAAGGGGGGTTCCAAGGGAGGAGGGACCTGTCGGGCGGTACATCATCGGGGGGGGGGGGAGGCACTTTACGTTGGATGAAATGTCCACAGAGGAGTTGGCGGTGAGGGGGAGGGGTATATTTCATAGAGGGTGAGCCAGATTTACCAACATAGATTGAAAAACAAACGGAAATTATTCCATAAGTGAACGGTAGCCCCCTCTTCAATACCGTTCTATTTACGCTAAAGTTTGACTGTTTGTTCCAAATTTTAAAAGCGTCTACTGAAACACGGGGACCGTTCAATTGGAATAGGAAGCTTTTTTGAAAATGTTAACAGTGTTATTGTAAAGAGAAAGGTATTGAGGAGGGGTAAACCCTTCATATACGGAATAAATCTGTCAAAACTAATACACAAGTTTGGTTTTAATTTTCATTTACGGTGAGCCAAATTCGAACCTGCATCAGTTGAAAAACGTTCAGAAATTAAATAAAAAATTTTTTTTTTTAACTGAAAGTAAGGAGTGACATGAAAACTTAAAACGAAAGCGGAAATTTTTGTTTTAATAGTTTTGAAAAGTAAAATTATGACAAAGAGTCAAACATTAGCGTAAAGAATGAGGCATTGACGAGGGGACAACCCCTTTCATATGCGGAATAATTTTTTTTTCGTTTTAAGTTTTAATGTTGCTCCTTACTTTCAGTTAAAAAAACTTTTTTTTTTTTTATTTAATTGCAGATAAGAGATTTAAACCTCTATATAATAGGAATTAATTTGTGCTCACTAGGCATTTAAATAACAAACAAGAGAATTTGTATAATTATTGGAGTATTGATTAGATATTAGAATAAAAATCTAAAGCCACTAACCAATTCCCAGAGGATATACCCCACCCCCCTTCAGGGGATTAGCTCTTGTCTCGTTTAAAATATTTTTTCTATTTTGTAAGAATAATTTTTTGTTTTGTAAGAACTATTTTAGATTTTTTAGAACTTCTTGTATGTTGTAAGAATTATTTATGTTCAGTAAAAATTATTTTTAGAATATGTTTGAACTTTTGTATTCAATTAGAACTATTTGGGATGTTGTTAGAATTTTCATATTTTTGAAGCAAGTGTTTTGTATTATGTATCAAATGTTTTTTAATATGTTAACTATTTTTTTTTTTATTCTGTTAGAACTATTTTGGATTTTTATAAAGTATTTTTGTATTTTGTAATAACTATTTCCGGATTTTTCTGAAATTTTTGTATTATGTAAGAACTGTTTTCGATGTTTTCAAAATTTTTTCTATTTTTGAAAAGCATTTTATATTTTGTAGTAACTATTTTTTATTCTGCTAGAACTATTTTGGATTCGTTTAAAATATTTTTTCTATTTTGTAAGAATAATTTTTGTTTTGTAAGAACTATTTTGGATTTTTTAGAACTTCTTGTATTTTGTAAGAATTATTTATGTTCAGTAAAAATTATTTTTAGAATATGTTTTGAACTTTTGTATTCAATTAGAACTATTTGGGATGTTGTTAGAATTTTCATATTTTGAAGCAAGTGTTTCATAGAGACAACACACACACACACACAGACACACACACACACACACACACACACACACACACACACACACACACACACACACACACACACACACACACACACACACACACACACACACACACACACACACACACACACACACACACACACACACACACACACACACACACACACACACACACACACACACACACACACACACACACACACACACACACACACACACACACACACACACACACACACACACACACACACACACACACACACACACACACACACACACACACACACACACACACACACACACACACACACACACACACACACACACACACACACACACACACACACACACACACACACACACACACACACACACACACACACACACACACACACACACACACACACACACACACACACACACACACACACACACACACACACACACACACACACACACACACACACACACACACACACACACACACACACACACACACGCGCACACGCACACACACACACACACACAAAAACCACAAAGAGATGACACACACACACACACACACACACACACACACACACACAGACACCACACACACAAAGAGACGACAAACACATAGATAAGACACACACACACACACACACAGAGACGACAAGCACACACACACAAACACACACACAGAGACGACACACACACACACAGAGAAGACACACTCAAAGTGACTACTTACACATAGAGAAGACACATACACACAGAGACGACAAACACACCGAGACGACACACATAGAGAGACGACACTCAAACACAGACGTAAAACACACACAGACAACACACACACACAGATATTAAACACAAAAAGCTACGACACACGAACATAGAGTACAAAACACCCATAAACGACACACACACACAGAGACTACACACACACAGATATACAACACAGACAGACATATCACAGAAACAGACACGAAACAAACAAATAGATAAAAAGCGACGACACACGAACAGAGAGGAAAAAACACACATAAACGACACACACACACAGATAATACACACACATATAGACAACACACACATAGAGATTACACACACACAGATACAAAACACCCACAGAGACAGAGTCCACTCAAACAGAGAGAGGAGACACACACACACTTAGACAACACACACACAGATACAAGACACCCACAGAGACCAAGACCACTCAAACATAGAGATCAGACACACACACACGCACACACCACACACACACAGATACAAAACACCCACAGAGACGACACATTCACAGAGACTAGACACACACACACACAGAGTCCACTCAAACAGAGAGAGGACAAACACACAGAGACGACAGACACAACGAGACGAATCACTTGCCTTTCCTTGGCACCTTTCCAAACGAGCGGGGATCCCCCACTGATTCCTACACATTGCAAAAAAGTGACCAGCATGAAAACTCCACGTTTTCAACCAGACTGGTTTTTGACACGACACACAAACAGAGTCATAGTGAGAGAGATATCCAAAAAGTTGGTTTTACTCTAGTTTCACTGTGAGGGGCGCGCCACTCTTTTTTGACACGACACCCAACCCGAGTCATAGTGAGTGAGATATCCAAAAAGTTAGAGTTAATCTAGGTTCACTTAGAGTGGCGCCACTCTAAGTGAACCTAGATTAACTCCAACTTTTTGGATATCTCTCTCACTATGACTCTGTTTGTGTGTCGTGTCAAAAAAGAGTGGCGCGCCACTCTAAGTGAACCTAGATTAACCCCAACTTTTTGGATATCTCTCTCACTCTGACTCTGTTTGGGTGTCGTGTCAAAAAAACAGGCTGGTTGAAAACTTGGAGTTGTCGTACTGGTCACTTTTTTGCACGGTGTAGGACTCAGTGGGGGATCCCCGCTCGTATGGAAAGGTGCCAAGGAAAGGCAAGTGATTCGTCTCTTTGTGTCTGTCGTCTCTGTGTGTTTGTCCTCTCTCTGTGTGAGTGGACTCTGTGTGTGTGTGTGTGTCGTCTCTGTGACTGTGTCATCTCTGTGGGTGTTTCGTATCTGTGTGTATGTGGAGTATCCGGGTGTGTTTTTCTAATCTCTCTGTTTGAGTGGAATCTGTCTCTGGGGGTGTGTTGTCTCTGTGTGTGTGTGTTGTCTCCGTGTGTTTTGTCCTCTATGTGCGTGTGTCGTCTCTTTGTGTGTTTATTATATGTGTGTGTGTGTTTTGTCTGTGTGTTTTTAGTCTCTGTTTGCGTGTCGTCTAACTATGTGTGTAGTATATGTGTGTGTGTAGTCTCTGTGTGTATGTGTCGTCTGTATGTGTTAGTCGTCTCTTTGTGTGTGTCATCTCTGTGTGTGTGTGTGTCGTCTCTGTGTGTGTGTATGTGTGTGTGTGCTTGTCGTCTCTGTGTGTGTGTGTGTGTCTTCTCTATGTGTTAGTCGTCACTTTGAGTGTGTCGTCTCTGTGTGTGTGTGTGTGTGTGTGTGTGTGTGTGTGATCTCTGTGTGTATGTCGTCTCTCTGTGTGTGTGTGTGCGTGTGTGTGTGTGTGTGTGTGTGTGTGTGTGTGTGTGTGTGTGTGTGTGTGTGTGTGTGTGTGTGTGTGTGTGTGTGTGTGTGTGTGTGTGTGTGTGTGTGTTTGTTTGTGTGTCTGTGTTTGTATGTTTCTGTATTTCTGTTTCTGTTTGTGTGTGTTTTTTTGTGTGTGTCTGTATGTGTTTTTGTTTGTGTTTTTTTTTTATTTAGATTTTGATAGTCAGTTTATTTTGATGGTAGTGTGTTTGTTTTGGTGTGGGTGTGTGTGTGTGTGTGTGTGTGTGTTAGATTTTGTTGTGTTGGTTTTGTTGTTGTGGTTTTTGTTTTTTTTTTTTTTTTGGTGTGGTTGGGTTGTGTGTGTGTTTGTTTGTGTGTTACTGTGTGTTTTTTTTTTTTTGTTTTTTTTTTTTTTTTATTTTTTTTGGTTTTGTGTGCTTGTGTGTTTGAGTGTTCGAGTGTGCGTTTGTGTGTTTGTGTGTATGTTTGTGTGTGTTGTCTCTATGAAACACTTGCTTCAAAATATGAAAATTCTAACAACATCCCAAATAGTTCTAATTGAATACAAAAGTTCAAAACATATTCTAAAAATAATTTTTACTGAACATAAATAATTCTTACAAAATACAAGAAGTTCTAAAAAATCCAAAATAGTTCTTACAAAACAAAAATTATTCTTACAAAATAGAAAAAATATTTTAAAAGAATCCAAAATAGTTCTATCAGAATAAAAAATATTTACTACAAAATATAAACTTCTTTTAAAAAATATAAAAAATTCTAAATACATATAAAACGTTTATTACATAATACAAAAAGTTCATAAAAATAATTACAGATTTCTTAAAATATACAAAAATACTTTATACAAATCCAAAATATTTATAACAGAATAAAAAAAAAATATTTAACATATTAAAAAAAATTTGCTAAAGAATACAAAACACTTTATTCAAAAATATTAAAATTATAACAACATCCCAAATAGTTCTAATTGAATACAAAAGTTCAAACATATTCTAAAAATAATTTTTACTGAACATAAATAATTCTTACAAAATACAAGAAGTTCTAAAAAATCTAAAATAGTTCTTACAAAACAAAAAATTATTCTTACAAAATAGAAAAAATATTTTAAACGATACTGGAGCTACTCCCCTGACGGGGGGTGGGGTATCTCCGCTGGGAATTGTTTAGTGGCTTTAGATTTTACTTCTAATATCTAATCAATACTCCAATAATTCTCCAAATTCTTTTGTTTGTTATTTAAATGCCTAGTGAGCACAAATTACTTCCTATTCTATAGGGGGTTCAAGCTCTTATCTGCAATTAAATAAAAAAAAGTTTTTTCAACTGAAAGTAAGCAGCAATATTAAAACTTAAAACGAAAAAAAATTGTTCCGAATATGAGAGGGGTTGTCCCCTCTTCAATGCCTCATTCTTTACGCTAAAGTTTGACTCTTTGTCATAATTTTACTTTTCAAAACTATTAAAACAAAAATTTCCGCTTTAGTTTTAAGTTTTCATGTCACTCCTTACTTTCAGTTAAAAAAAACAATTTTTTATTTAATTTCTGAACGTTTTTCAAATGATGCAGGTTCGAATTTGGCTCACCGTAAATGAAAATTAAAACCAAACTTGTGTATTAGTTTTGACAGATTTATTCCGTATATGAAGGGTTTACCCCTCCTCAATACCTTGCTCTTTACAAGAACACTGTTAACATTTTCAAAAAAGCTTCCTATTCCAATTGAACGGTCCCCGTGTTTCAGTAGACGCTCTTAAAAATTGGAACAGACAGTCAAAGTTTAGTCTAAATGGAAAGGTATTGAAGAGACGAATACGCTTCATTTATGGAATAATTTCTGTTCGTTTTTCAATTAATGCCGGTGACTTTGGCACACCCTCTATTAAATATGCCCTTTCCTTGTACGGAAAACTCCTCTGTGGAAATTTCATCCAACGTAAAGTGCATCCCCCCCTCCCCTTTAAAGTCCCACCCGACAGTTCCATCCTCACTGAGAACCCCCCTTCGTGTAAACATGCGTGCGGGCGGTTCAGTCTGGAATATTCTCCTTAGCATTCTTTCATTTGAAAAAGACTTTAATCTCTCCCCGGGTTCTTGATCACTCCAGAAATGACCCCGGCAAAATTCTGCTTTAGCTACTTTGGGCTATCCTGGAAATGGGTTGGGTTAGGAAAATGAAACTTCCAGGGAAGGGTCTACAGGCTAAAGTATGTCCCGGAAAGGTATTTTGAAGTACTTACCTCCACTCCTTCTCCCTGATTATCATCATGTTTTGGCAAAACATGATGATAATAATATTTTAGAAAGAAAATCGTGCAAACTACGACAAAGAATTATAAAAAGGCAGGCCGCGCATAACGCATTATATTAAATATGTAACCTGATCTAATTCCTAATCACCTCTATATATTAAATATTTAATTAAAATATAGCTTTATTGAACTTTTTTTCACTCAAAACAACCAAATCATAACCGATTCCGATGAGGGAAGCCGGTTAATGTTATATATAACACGTCGTATTTCTTGTATGTTTTTCGTTTAAAATATAAGTACCGGAATACTCAACCTTCAAAACTTCCCCCCCCCCCCCAAGGAAGATTATCCCTAAAGAAATCCACCCAAGCCCCCCCCCCCCCCCAAAAAAAAAGGCTGTATACTTCCCAATTAAAAATACTATACGTAAACAACGGGCGAATTTCATAACTTACAGGCCTCTCCCCATGAACTGTAGGGGGTCATCTTAAACCTAAAGACATTATTATTTGATCTTTCAACTATACTGAACAAAAGGGCAATCTCAAAATTTAATCAGAAAATTCTGGGAAAAGTGGACATGGGAGGGGGCCCAGTTGCCCTTCAATCTTTTTGGTCACTTAAATAAAGCACTAGAACTTTTAATTTTCGTTCAAATTCACCCTCTCCCGATCATTTACGACCATTATTTCGATACAATCACCCCTGGAAAACACAGCAACAAATAAACACGCATCCGTGATCAGTCTTCAAGCAAAAATGGCAAAAATCCACATTTTTGCAGATAGTGGCTTGAAACTTATACAGTAGAGTTCTCTGTTACGCTGAATCTGATGGTGTGATTTTCATTAAGATCCCGTTAGTTTTAGGGTGTGTTTTTCCCCTATTTCAGAGATCAGGCAATTTTTTCTTAGTCTTGTAACTTTTGATGGGTAACATTAAACACGATAAATCTTATATTTTTGGAATTTGAATAATAAGCTGATTCTTTTGATGTAACTGTTGATATTAAAATTCCGTTTTTTAATTTCAGTTACTATTGAGCCCAGTAGCTCCTTACTTACAGTTCGTTACCACGAACTGTTTGAAAACTGTTGAATTTTGTATGTTTGTCAGAAGGAAGATCACGGATGTGTTTTTTTCCTAAGGGATGATCGTATCGAACCAACCTCTCTCGTCGATCGTTCCTTAAATATTTGCTCTGATTCTCACATCACAGCGGAACTGAACTTTATATGGGACATACTTTTTGGAAACGGGTATCCCCCTTTTTTGAAAATAAGTCAATTTTTTTATGGCTCGTAACTTTTGATGGGTAAGACTAAACTTGATGAAACTTATATATTTGAAAAGAGTTTTTGAACCAAAAGTAAGAATTGTAATTTCCTCTTACTGCTTGGCAATCGGTAGTAGTAAAAATCAATTTTATTTAGATTAAACCATGATCTACTTAATAATTGTTAATTATTACATTTATCTTTTCAGTTTGGTGAGTTTCTGTTCCACTTCATTAGATCAAGTAGGTTGTTTGACGATTTGACGATTTGTTCAACCATGTCCTATTCAGCTATAAATAGTGACTGATGTTGTTTATATCCATATTCAGAATCCACAAATAAGAAGGTAAGTAAGGAGCGACACTGTTCAATAGTAACCGAAACTCTAAAAACTGGAATTTTGAAATCCATGGATATATCAATAAAAACATAACAATAGTAACCGAAACTCTAAAAAACTGGAATCTTGATATCCATGGATATATCAATAGAATCATATTTTTTATGCTGATTTCAAATATATAAGTGATTTCAAATCTTTAAATTTAGTTTTACCAATCAAAAGTTATGCGCCTGAGAAGATGTTTTACCAATCAAAAGTTATGCGCCTGAGAAGATTTGCATTATTTTTTGAATAAAGGAGGAAACTCACCCTAAAAGTCAGTGAATTTTAATCAAAATCATACCGTTCGATTCAGTGTACTTTTCGGAGCTAGATTTCTTAGTCTTTCGTTGGGGTGTGTGTTGTCTGAAATCTATGATTTGGGATGTGTGGCTTGCTTTTTTTTTTTTTTACTTTTCTGAGCTGGATTTATTAGCTTTTAACAGGTGTAATATATAAGTTTTTTTGTCACTCTAATAAGTTTTATCGCTAGTTTTTTTTTTTTTTTTAAATTAAATTAAGGAAAAAAATTAATATTTTTTAAAAAAGTTAGTTGTAAGGAACTGTAAGTAATGAGCGACACTTTTAAATATTAACCGAAAAAAAAAAAACTGGAATTTTGATATCCATGGATACATCAATAGAAACATATTTTTATGCTGATTTCAAATATATAATTTTTTTTATTTATTTAATTATGTAAACGATCAAATGTCTGTCTCATCCTTAACTTGTTACTCTTTATTGTGAAGTTGGTTTTTTTTTTTCCCCAATTTTTTAAAGAAAATAAGTTAGAATTAAAATAAAGAATTTAGCATATTTTAATTTTAAAATTAAAAGTATTAATATGAAGGAAATAGTCTTCTTAATAATTTAATATAATTTTACTTTCAGAGTTCTGTAATGAAACCCGAAGGAGGATCGTATTATCCTCATAACCCCGACGATATAGTCAAAGACGAACGATGCTACTGGTGTAAGCAGCGGAACTGGTTTTTAGTATGGAGAGATATACATCGATATGAATCAACATATAAGTGTAGAATATGTAAAAAATATACATTACTTTGTGGTTTTCATCACGATATATTATATATTTTTATATAAATTAAATAAAATCAATAAGTTCTTTCATTTGAACCTTTGAGTATTGAGAATATTAGAAAGGTCATAGAGTAACCCTCCGACTCACCCCCCCCCCCTCCCCAACTATCAGACAAAATTCCTCCTTAAAACTTCTGTATACTCCAATAACCAATACTTTATGTAAACATTGGGCCAAGTGAATGCATTTAAGGTATAGTATGAATGGCTTGCAAAAAACACGAAAGTGCTACTACTAGTAACAAATCACTGCATCAAAAAACCATCTGATGTAGTCACGGCTGTGTTTAATCAAGAAAATATTCGAATGCATTTAAGGTATAGTATGAATTGCTTGCAAAAAACACGAAAAAAAGTCCTAAATTTCTAAAAACTAATGTTTAAAAGCATATCCACAATATCATTTTGCCGCGTCGTGATCAATATATCAATAAATTGTGTAAATGCATTTGGACCACGATGTAGAAGCTTCATACAATAGTCTAATGATGGAGAATCAGTTTTCATTATATCGACAAGCATTCCCCGAGAAAATATCTTCCTTTGAATAGACAGCTCTAGAAAATCATCATCTAGAATCAAACGTTTTTCCATAAGAACTAGATTCCTCATGATTCGATCTTTCTCGAATCTATCCATTTTTTAGAGTCCTAACTCTCTCGCAACCAACTTCAGACTAATCAGAATCTCGTTTTGTACTCAAAATATACGCTTGTCTACTTTAGAAAAAGAAAGAAAAAATACCATTGATTTAGAAACAGTTTTATTGAACATAATTACAATAATAATATTCACTAATGCATTTTGTTCTCATCAATATATTTCGATAGAACATCTAATGCTGACCGAAGTTTATTTATATGGAGAATATTTACTTTTCCAGCAAAACACAGCTGCTCCTCCTGCTTAAATTTGCTTAATGATATCACATATCTCGCATACATAGCGTCCCATTCAAGACATAGTCTACAGCCAGCAGTTATTTCCACAGCCACATTGGGTACTCGTATATCGTTGCTGCTGCTGCTGTCAGTTCCATCATTAATCTCCAATAGTGTAAATGCACCACTCATTTTGTTTTCTTCACTAATATCCTCTCAAATAAAAACTATTCTCTTTGAATCCAATTCTCTTACTAATATGAATTGTAAAGAAAACTATTCCTTTTATTCAAATCCTAATCGCCAATCAAGTTATACTCGTTCCTCTTGGCAAAGAGTGTGATGATCTGTAACTACTAGAAAAAACCTGTTTGTACGGGGGCCTCTTAGAACTGCATGGATCTATTCTACTAAAGATATCGCATCCTTTTGAATCTGAGAATTACAGCTCACTGAGCCATTCAAAAGCCGGTATAGTTTGTATATTTATCACACCCCCAGAAAAAAACAGCCCACGGAAAATAACCCCCACGGAAAATATCCCTGAGAAAAGACATGGAAAAATATCCCCTCCCCCCCACCGAAAGATATCGCATCCTTTTGAATCTGAGAATTACAGCTCACTGAGCCATTCAAAAGCCGGTATAGTTTGTATATTTATCACACACCCAGAAAAAACAGCCCACGGAAAATAACCCCCACGGAAAATATCCCTGAGAAAAGACATGGGACAATATCCCCTCCCCCCCCACCGCAAGATATGGTAAAAATGCTATTCAATTTACGCATAATAAAGCAATGTATCTTTTTCTTAAACTCACCCCCTTACTTTTCACGCGAAGAAACAGTTTGTTTTCACCTTACAATGATGGCGATAGAATTGAGGCATGGCCCCCTCCCCCTTCCGCCAATGTCCTAAAAATATTGTTAGGCATTAATTTTGGAAATAACTCATTTCCATGCTTCCATACCACATAGAATTACGCAAAGCCTGTAAGCACACAAGGTTATTTAACAATAATCTCTTTTTTCACGCGAAACTAGCCTTCTCAGAGAAACATGTGGTTAAGCCTCTATCCAAATTCTTGTATATTTATCAAAGCCGGATGTACTTTAAAGGGGTATCAGCTAATTTTAGGCCTCGTGCCGGAGTCTTGTGTCAAATCAGAGCGGCATTTACATTAAAAATTGACAGAAGTCAGTTGACACTAAATCACAATAGAGAAAAGTCAAACTTTAACGAAAAGAAAATTATTTCTTTTTGCGAGAATTTGATTGTAAAACAATGGGGGATGGGGTTAGGGTAAAAAGAATATATTTTATGTTATCCTAGTGAGTATAAAGATTGTAAAGTGATGTTTGTATTGTATGTGGGGGGGGGGTTTGGGGTAAAGGAATATATTTACGTTTTAGATGAATATACTAGAGGATGTCCAAGGAAAATTCGTTTGAAAATAAAAAAAATGTACTTACATGGTAAATTGAAGTTGCCACGGCTTCTAATTCATCAATATTATTCATTGTTGTTTACACAGCGTCAAAATACTTTCTGATAATTGAATCACATTGCATGCCCGTTATATACGAAATCTCAAGGGCGAATTGTTATGTAACGGGGAAATCATGTGTAAGTAGGCCTCTGATTGGCTGAGAAGGAGGATGTATCCGACTCTCTGATTGGCTGAGAAGGAAACACGTGATCTAACTGTTTCCGGGAAAGTCATAACATTGGCGAGAGCAACAACAACAAATACTATTTCTGGACACCATGACATTCGCCTCGTGCATGTACATGACCAAAACAACAACAAATACTATTTCTGGATCATAACATTCGCTGAGAGCGTGCACTTACAACAACAACAAATACTATTTCTGGACACCATGACATTCGCGATCGATTACGCAATCAAGTTCTCGGAAATTCACTTCCCCCTCGTGTCCTAGATCAATAACATTGTTCCCGTTAGAATTCAATGCGCATGTGCAACCTTCGCCCCGGAGCTATTACACATAGAAACATCAAATAAATCGACCTTGGAAAAAAGAGGTCATTGACCCCATTAACCACGTGTTCTCCCTAATGACTCTATGCCCATATATGGTGTGGGTACCGGAGTATAAGATAGCTCTCTACTTACGCACACCAAAACATTTTAATAGCCCTCAATTGTCTAAAGGTTAATTTTAATCTGGGATAAAGGGGGAAGGGCAAGCGGATTCGGGACTTTTTCTTCGGGGACTAGACTGCAGAAAACACCTCATGTTGCCTAAATTTCAATTATAAACCCATAAAAATTAGCCAACTTTAAGGAAATCGTCAAAATTGTCTGAAAGAAGTGGATGATTTTTAAGTTGTAGCTAATAGCACCAAAGCAGTTGCTGGATATTTTGGAATGGCATATGTTGCTTTTGTAAGTCATTTGGTCAATTGAGTCTAATTGAAAAAATAATAATCGTCAAATAGGTTTTTTGAGTAAGCACTTTTAAAACCTCCAGTTGAGATTGTTCTATCCCAAAGAGATGTATCGTCTTCCTTTTGTTTTCGGTTAATTTCGTTGCACGAAAGCAATTTTCAGTTTGGCTCATTGACCAAGAGTACAGCGCAGTTGATAGAATAATGGGTGAAAACTGATGAAATACGAGGCAAAATAACCTTCTAGACCGACTCAGTGCACAGTCTCATATATAAGTGGTAAATCCTGGTTAGGATACGCTGAGATTGTCACCAATAGAAGTATTTATAATAGATGTGTCTGGATCAAACTGGAATTACTGCACAGAAAGCTCTCAAATTCAGCATCCAGTATTTTGTTGGCCATAGAAAACCACATTTACGCTTTTCTTCTCTTTTTTTCTGTGATGGGAGGCTACTGTGGCTTATGAAATTAACTCTGATGAGTTTTTAATTTCTGAAACTGAGAAAAGTATTTTGCAAATTCTGGTTCCCAAGAAAATCTAAGGTGTCTGAAACCGAGGATTCAGCAAGCTAATTCTGTTAGCTTATGAAAATTAACAAAATATTGTAAATTGGTTGATAATTTCTTTATGTACGTGGGGCACGTAGTATGAGAAACCGAATCCCGAACACAGTAATATAGGTTTACTAAACTGGGGACAAGGGTTTCTGGAGGCACCACATTAGTCCCCCGGCACCCAAAAATCAAGTCATCAGAAATATAAAAATTGAATCATGACATAATCAGATAGTGGGTGATTCTGGAAAGAAGCGGCGGAAAAAAATTCCAAGAAAACTAACCTTCTTCAACCAAATATCAAAATATTTTATTTATGAAATCCCCTTTGCATGTTGTTGCCTTTGCAAATGCGTGTAGTATCCTGCCATCTATAGTATTGATCCACTTTCTAAGTGTGCTGGAATTAGCATGGTGTAACCCCGATGTTACCTACCTTTTATTTTTCTTGAATATCAGAATTAGTAGGCTGCTTTTCAGTACCGAAAAGCTGAGTTTTGTAATAATCAGGTTTATTATTTGGTGACTAATTATGCAATCAACTTATATACCGACTGGGTCATTGCATTTGTCAATTTTAAGGCCTTCTGAAACAAGTGATTCCGCGACAAGGCTGCAGGTGTATTTTAAATAGTCACTGGAACGCAAAAGACAAATCGCTGGATTCATTAGTCTCATATCGCATCTGTCCATTTGTCAGGCCAAGATTATGATATTATTGAGAATTTTTCTTGGGGAAGGATCTAAACTTGCTTAAGGGGACTTGATACCTTAAAGTATCACCCTATCTTGTCCATTATAAACTTTTAGTTTTTAAGGTCAAACTATTTAAAATTGATTGGACTGTCTTGCCATAACTTGTAGAGCTTGGGAAAGAGCTGGGAAGTAATGGCTTGTCTTATACCCACGGTTTAAAGATTCGTGGACTAGAACCAGGTCACGGACAATCGCTGCGAAATCAGGCACTGCCAAGTTCCCTTTATTGTGGTTAAATTAAAAGTGCGTGCTTATTTTTGCTCAGTCTGGTAAGATAGTTTCGTTTTCTTCAAGGGGACTGGAGACATAAGAAAAGAACTTCTTGCCTTACGTTTCAGACAATACTTGAAATTTTGTTTACCATCCCAGAGATCTTAGCAGCCTCATTGCCCTTCACATTGACTCTACTGGTCTGAATTTTGGTCGAACGTAACCAATTATTCAATTTGCAGGTGAAAAACCCCCTTGTTCGCGCAGGAGAAGGATTCCAGCGATTTAGAAAAAACTTCAGCTCATTCAGAAAAGATTTGTAAGTAGAAAAATTCTTTAATATCTAAATAGACTGATTTATTCAATTCTTTAGAAAGGGCACTGGAGACTAAAATTTGTTTCTTCTTTTTTTTCAAACTTCTTTGTTTGGTTTTTAGTTGGCAATAAACAGCTTAAATCTTTGGCTGGATAATATTCTAATTAAGTAGCTATAGAAAAGACATTGATGGCTTTGTAATAGATCTAAAAAGATCCCAAAGAGCCAAAAAAATCCTATAGTTTGATCTGGCTCTTGAAACTGAAAAATTAAGATGTTTCTTAAATTCATAATTGTGTGTGGTATTCAGCATGAGCTCGTGGGTAATTGTCTCAATATTGAAGTTTTTTAATTTGTTTTAGATTAAAAAAATATCGGTTGATCCGGAATTACAGATAGAATCTATGGTTTTTAAAATAGAAAAAAACCTTTTTTATACTTTGTAACAGTGTAAATGATGATGCTCGAGTTTTCTACCATTATATTTAAATTTATAGATGAAGGAGCAATATTAAGTTTATATTGATGTGTCGTAAAAATTTGAATTGTGGGAGAGAAATGAAAATTTAAAGTTATTTTAAGGATTTGAAGACAATCTCAGAAAGTCCAAAAAAATTAGGTTTTTTGGAATATAAAAAATGGTTTGATTTTGTATTACTTTATGACTGTATTCAAAGCGTGCCCTGATATAGATTTCTGGAAAAGAGGTAAGAACTAAGATTCGTTGGATGCATCAAAGGTGATCCCTCAAATTATTTGAAACAAGATCGAATTACAAAAATAGCACTGAGTGTATAACAATTTTACTTCTCTAGCACCATCTATGGAACAACGGGATGCCAAAGCGAAACTTCGACAAGGGTTGCCTATTTTTCCCCAAAAATTGTTTTATTTTTCCTACCCACCCGAAAAACAACTATGAAACTAATATAAAGAAATCTCGATATTTTACGGGAGAGCAAAAGTATAAAGGTCCTCTCCCGTTTTTTTTACAGGACTGACTTAAAATTATTATATTTTTGGATTAGCCTACTACCATATCATTATTTTGTAAAAAACAAAATGTACTGAACATAGTGCAAATGTACAGCAGGAGGAAAAACAGATTGGACACAAGAACGGTGTATAACAGTACCCAGGCCCTATTCTGCAATTCTATCTTCGGGTTGTACTAGCATATCACAAGGTTTCTAGAACTACTATTTTTAATCTATACTTATTTTGATTTTCAAATTCTTATTTCATTACGATACACTAAAGAAGTGTCACTGACTGGTCGATGTCGTCTATTAGACCCAATTTTTATACTTATATATTCTGTTCTGCTCCTGGCAGTTGAAGGGGTCTATATTATTTTTGTGTATTCTTCTTCTTCATGAAAAGATATTCAATCTTTAGATATTCAATATCTAAAGAGATATTCAATATCCTTAGATATTCAATATCCTGGTAGAGATTCAATGTGCAAAGAACCAAGTTTAACAAACTCTCCAACCTTCTTGTAAGAAGTCCTTACCTCTGTTACTGCCTCTTTACTAACTTCTTGTAAAAAATGATTAGTACACAGTATAATTTTCTCTAAGTATAATAAATCTATAAGACCTAAGAAAACAACTATAAATGCTCTAAATAGCATTTAGCCGCACTACTGTTTTATTTTACGTCATCGTGGACGTCGATATCTTGCTGCGGTTTTCTTTTTCTCCAGACTTCCCGGAATTTTGAAACACATTTTCAGTCATTAAAATATAATTATGTCATACGATACGAAGGATAAGATAGTTCCAGTCATGTAGGTATCCATATGTCATCCTCAGAGTTGGATTTTTTTTAGCCAGCATGAGGGTAACTAACCCCTCCCTTATTAAAAAAAGGTATTGCGATCCAAATTATCTCTTTAGAAATGTTAAATGAAGCAAAGCAGTATACACATAATAACTATTTTGAAAATGTTTCGCTTAGCTGGATTCCCCCTTCAACCCTCTATAAATGTTAAGTCAATTGGTAACGCGGGACTTTTTCTGTCACCATTTTCATAAGCTTTAATGGATGAAGTGGAAAGAGGATCTTAGTAAATGGTAGACCGTAATAATACTTGCAATCAGGTAATATGGATTGAGATTCTTTAAGAACGTCCTAAGTACCGCTTCCCGGCACATGCAAACAGCCATTTCTGTCTAAAATACCAACTGTTTAATTTTATAGTTCCCAGGGGTGATCGTATCGACAGAGTGGTCCTGGAATATCTTCGGAGGGCTCATTCTAACGAAAATTAAAAGTTCTAGTGCCCTTTTAAAGTGACAAAAAATGGAGGGCAACAAGGCCCCTCCCACGTTCATTTTTTTCAAAGTCACCCGAATAAAATTCTGAGATAGCCATTTTATTCAGCATGGTCGAAAATATAATAACTATGTCTTTTAGGATGACTTAATCCCCCAAAATCCCCGGGGAAAGGGCTGAAAGTTATGAACTTTACCCAATATTTACATATAGTAGGCCTATTGGTTATTGGGAAGTATACAGGCGTTTTTAGGGGGACTTTTTCTGGTTGTGGGGGGGGGGGAGGGGTATGTGGGAGGATCTTTACATGGAGGAAGTTTTCATGGGGGAAGAGAAAGTGCAATGAAGGGGGCGTCGGATTTTCCAGCATTATTTAAAAAAACGATCAGAAATTATATAAAAAAAAGTTTTTCAACTGAACGTAAGGAGCAACATCAAAACTTAAAACGAACAGAAATTATTACGTATACGATTGGGCCCAGCCCCCTAGTCAATACCTCGCTCTTTAAGCCAATGATTTTTTAGTACTCTCATAAGAGCTATTTATTCTAATTAAAGGTCTTTGTGATTAAGGGGTCATTTTTAAAGAATTAGAAAACATTTAAACTTTAGCGTAAAGAGCGAGGTATTGACTAGGGGGCAAACCCCCTAATATACGTATTAAAAACATATGAATATAGAAGTTCGTTACGTAAGTTAATTCGTAAGTTACGTATATTTATTACTAATAAAAACGTTCGTAAATAAAATTAAACAACTTTCGAGAAAGCCATTTAACCAAATAAAAGTAAAATTAATATGCAAATTTCGTTTACATAATTCATGTACGGTGAGCCAAAATCAAAAATTGCATTAATTCAAAAATGTTCAAAAATTAAATAAAGAAAACAAACAAGTTTTTTTTAACTGAAAGTAAGGAGCGACATTAAAACTTAAAACGAACGGAAATTATTCCGTATAAGAAAGAGGCTGTCCCCTCCTCACGCCTCGCTCTTTACGCTAAAGTTTTTTATTGTTTAAAAAAAAGGTTGTGAGAAAGAGTCTAACTTTAAGAGGGAGACGTTGAGGAGGGGACAGCCTCTTTCATACACGGAATAATTTCTGTTCGGTTTTAAGTTTTAATGTCGCTGCTTACTTTCAGCTAAAAAAAACTTCTTTTTTTTATTTAATCAAACAGTTCGTGTAACGAACTTTAAGTAAGGAGCGACCCGGCTCAATATTAACCAAAACTCTAAAATCAGAATTTTGATATCAATAGATACATAAAAAAAATCATATTTTAATGCTGATTTCAAATATATAAGCTTCATCAAGTTTAGTCCTATCCATCAAAAGTTACGCGCCTGAGAAAATCAGCCTGATTTTCGAAAAAAGGGGGGAAACACCCTCATAGAACCTTAATGAAAATCGCACCATCGGATTCAGTGTATCAGAGAACCCTACTGTAGAGGTTTCAAGCTCCTATCTGCAAAAATGAGGAATTTTGTGTTTTTTGCCAGAAGAAAGATTACGGATGCTTTTTTTTTTTTTTTTTTTTCTACTACACACGACTGCACATTAGATCTTATGATTAAATGAAAAAACAAGTTTTTTCAACTGAAATTGAGGAGCATTATTAAAAATAAAAACGAACAGAAATTATTACGCATATTAGGGGGGTTACTCCTCCACAACACCTCGCTCTTTACGCTAATAGTTTTTTTTAGTACTTTTACAGAAAAGCTTCATATTGTTCTAATTAAATGAACATAGTGTTTCAGAAGTGGTTCTTCAAGAAATGATACAACATTCAAACTTTAGCGTAAAGAGCTAGGTGTTGGGTAGGAGTAACCCCCATCATATACGTAATAATTTCTGTTAGTTTTAAGTTTTAATATTGCCCTTTACTTTCAGTTGAAAAAAACTTATTTTTTTTATTTAATTTCTGATCGTTTTTAAATAATACCAGGTTATCTGGCTACTCCTTCACGGAAAAATTCCTCCTCCAAAAGGATTTTTTCTCTAGAAAATTCATTCCTGATGAAAATTTAACCCGGACATTTACCCTTAACATCTCCACGGGTAAATTGAGTCAGCAATGAGAAGGCAAGACATAAGAAGAATTTCGTATGGGAATTCTGGCACATTCCTTCAGTGTAAAATTTCCCCTGAAAAATTCACCCTCTGGAAAATTCCTTCACCATGGAAAATTATCCCCATGGAAAATCACACCAGCAGAAAGTCTCCATCCTTCAAAAAAGTATGTATACTTCCCTACCATACGTACACAATGGGCAAATTTTGTAACTTAAATCCCTTTCCCACGGGCTGTGGGGGTCATGGTATATCGAAAGGCATAGTTATTTGGCCTTTCAACTATGCTGAACAAAATGGCTATCTCAAAATTTTGATCGAGAGATTTTGAGGAAAAAAGGGATGTGGGAGGGGCCTAGTTGCCCTTCAAATTTTTTTTTCACTTAAGAAGGGCACTAGAACTTTTAATTTCGGTTTGAATGGGCCCTCTCACAAAATTCTAGAACCATTGGGTCGATACCTATTGAGCCGGTCGCTTCTTCCTTACAGTTCGTTACCACGAACTGTTTGATATAAGCGTTCGATAAAGCCTTCATTTACTGAGATTAGCCAAGCGACGTCAGTTCTGATAACCAACTAATTTTTGCCTTGACGATGTTGAATCAGCACTGCCCTATTTGGTTGAGTTCTGATTGTTTACACAACCAACTGAGGTCCGTTCAGACGCATGGGAAAACCAATAATAATAATGGATCGATAAGAGGCTAAAAGTGTTCAAACGATGGATGTAACATTTTTCCTGAAAAGCACAGATAATATGCACTTGCATGCGCTAAGTCTCTAGGCCAAGTATATTAATTGCCAAGTACCTTCCTCCGGCGTGTTAGTTTTATACGAAACATTACTTGTTTTGGATAGTAAACTGATGGTTCTGGATAAGAACTACCAAATTTCGAACATTCGTGTGCATGTTAACAAAGTTGACATACTTTCCACTTTTAAAAACACTTGCTCATTTGTGCACGACGACACACGTAAAACCGATCGGCACTATAGGGAATCTAGAAAACCTATCAGTTTTCCCATGGTACTGATCACAGTTTATATAATTATCCAGTATAATCATTCCCTATCTCACCCATTATAAAAACCCGGACCGAGGTGCAAGTGCTCCGAAGAACGTAAAAACATAAGCGGCATTAGATCTTTTCACGGGTAAACAAGTCAGACGCGAAACAATCGGAAATAAGTGTAAACCCGCTATTACGAATAATGCACTTTGTAACCATTTCTCATCGATAGACGCAAACAAACTGATCCATAAGTGAACAAATAAGTGGGAGGAGCTTTTTGTTCGCACCGAGAACGAAGACCAGAAATGATCTGCGATAAACTTACTGGATAATTCTATAAACTGTGGTACTGATCAATTTTTGAGCGCTTCCTCGTGCGTCTAGACGGGCTATTAGCCAAATAAAGACATGGTTTCACGTGTTGAATTTGGTTGTGTGTGCCCGTATCTCCGCCACCCAAAATCAAATGGATTTCCTTCAAAATAGCTTAGTTGAGTTCGCGCGTCTTTTATAATTAAATAAAAAAAAATTTCAACTGAAAGTGAGGAGCAACATCAAAACTTAAAACTAACAGAAATTATTAATTATAGGAGGGGGCTGACCCCCTCTTGATACCTCGCTCTTTACGCTAAAGTTTTTCTGAACTTAAAAAAAGCTTATTATCAGAGTAGACGCTATAGTAGTAGAGTAGACGCATTACTATATAGTATACTACTACATTACTACTCTACTATATAGTAGAGTAGACGCATTGTAGCTTATGGCCTATAGTAAAGGCCATAAGGCTACAATGTTTTATTATTTATTGATGTTTTTTCTCAGAGGTACTTCATATGGAAAGGGTGGTCGTATAACCTTCCGAAGGGGCTGATTCGGTTGGAAATCGGAAGTTCTAGTGACCTTTTTAAGAGTCAAAAGTGATCGGAGGGCAACTATTCCCCCCCCCCCCCCGCCAACGCCCTTTTCCCCAAATGCAGGAGATAAAAATTTTGAGATAACCATTTTGTTAAAAATAGTTCAAAGGTCAGATAACAAAATTTTCTGTGTCGACACAACCCCCAGGGCCTAGGGACAGGCGTTGTAAGTTATGTCTTGGGGACATATAGGGTTCTTAGGGAAGGGATGCTCGTATAAACTTCAGGGAGGGCTCATTTGATTGGAAATTGAATCTTCTAGTTGATTATTAAAGAGTCAAAAGAGATCGGAGGGCAACTACCCCCCCCCCCCCCCGCACCCTTTTTTCCCAAAACCATCCGATACAAATTTTGAAGATAGCCATTTTTTAAAAATAATTCGAACTTCAGATAACAGAAATTCAGGGGCCGACACAACCCCTCATAGCCCGGGGGCAAGTGTTTTAAGTTACGCTCCGCCGGTATAAAAGTTTCTTATGTGAGGGATGGTCGTATAAACTTCGAAAGTGGCTCATTTGATTAGAAATTGAAAGTTCCAGTTACCTTTTTATGAGTCAAAAGTGATCAAAGGTTATCAACCCCCCCCCACACACACACACCCACACACACCTTCTTTTCCCTATATACATCCAATGAAAATTTTGAGATGGTCAATTTGTTTGAAACCGTCCAAGGATCATATAACAAAAACTTCGTTGTCAACATGCCCCTCCCCCCCCCCGAGAACCCGGGGAAGGGTTGTAACTTATTCCGGTCGTATAAAATTTGGAGAGGACTCAAATGATTAGATTTTGAAAGTTTTAATTTCCCTTTTAAGAGTCAAAAGTGGCCTGATGGCAACAAGCCCCCCCCCCCCTCCCAACCTACTTTTCCGAAAATGCGTCCAATCAAATTTTTTATATAACCAATTTGTTCCAAATAGACCAAAGATCATATAACAAAACTTCACCCTGGGGGCATATAAGGTTCTTGTCGAAGGGATGGTCGTATAAGCTTCGGAGAGGGTCATTCGATTGTAAATCAGAATTTCTAGTGCCCCTCTAAAGAGTCGAAAGTGATCATTGGGCAACTACTCCTCCCCAAGACCCTTTTACCGCAAATGCATCCAATGAAAATTTTGAGATAGTTATTTTGTTCAAAATAGTTTAAAGATCACATAAAAAAAAACTCCGGGGTCGACACAACCCCACAGAGCCCGGGGACAAGTGTTGTAAACTACGCCCCGGGACATATAAGGTTTTATGTAAAGGGTGGTTGTATAAACTTCAGAGAAGGCTTATTTGATTGGAAATTGAAAGTTCTAGTTACCTTTTTAAGAGTCATCAAGAGTCATCGGAAGGCATCTATCCCGCCCCTCCCCCACACCCTCTTTCCTCAAATGTTTCTGGTTAAAATTCTGCAAACAATAAGTAGAACAATAGCTAAGGTTTTATATAAGACAGTGGAACGCAACTTTAATTGAATATTTCGACCCTATATCCAAGGGTCGTCCTCAGCAAAACAAATAAAAAAGAAATATATATAAAAGAAACTCACATTAAAATTCTTCAATCGTAAAAACTAAAAAAAAATCAAAACAGCCCTATCGTCATTACTTCAAGGAAGTTCGACCAGGACTGGTACATCAAGCAAAATGAAAAAAGACAGTTCCTTCAAATGGAATAAGAAACACTTACAGACAATTTCTTAAAGATAATCTTGCCTTTTTGGCAGCCAGCCTAGAAGGTCTATCCGGGACAGGTTAAGTGGAATTGTTTACTGATTTTTTAATATAATTTGTTAAGTCATTTTAAGTTAATTTTGTATATAAGGCATTAAGCGAATATTCCCCCAATTCTCTAGTTTAAGAAATATTACAAGTTTTTTTGATTTTACTTTCAATTGCCTCTTAAACAACCTGTTTTATGCCTAAATAATTGCTAATAAGGGAAGTTTCTTCAAAAGCATTTTATGACTAGGATTATCATAGGTATGACTGCTTGAAGCAGAATCAAAAGAAATATTTGTACTATTAGAATTTAAAGCTTTAGTTATGTCATCTTTGTGTTGTTGTAGGCGTTTTTCTAATTTTTGATGGGTTCTACCAACATAAAAGTTACCACAGTCACATGGTATTTGACAAACCCCACTTTGGTAAGTAACTGGGGTTATATCTTTACCACAGTTTTGGAGATTCATGATTTTAAAATTATTGGTAAATACTACATAAAGAATATTTTGTGTGCAAACTTTTTTAAACTTGTAGTGATTTTTGGAATATATAGAAGGTAAATTAAATTTGAGGGCTTGGTGGGAACTTCACATGGTAAAAGACCCTTGACTTCACTGGAGTGTCTTGCCAATCTTCGCTAATTGTATTGTTAATAAAGACAATAGGATAACCGTTTCCAAAAAGTATGTCTCTAATAAAATTCAGTTCATCTGCGATGTGAGATTCAGAGCAAATTTTTAAAGCAAGATATGCAAGAGATATAACAGCAGCTCCTTTAACTTAGGGGGGGGGGGGTGATTGTTGGTGACTTGTTGGGGGTGATTGGCCAACACGGACAATCTTTGGCAATCTATCATCTTTCATCTGTAGAATGTATCCTAGACATGAACAGCAATTTTTTTACTCTGTCGAAATTGGTGTGACATCTCTAATACAGAACAACAAAGGAACAGCAACTATAGTTGCCATGACTAGAATTACACAATTATATATAAAAGATACAACAAAGAAAAATCCATTACTAAATACACCAACAACAGTAAAAAGAATCATATATGCTCTGCGTAAATTAGCGTAATCAGCCTTGTTTGAATTTCACTCCAACCTCAAACAAAATTTAAAAAAAAATCTTGCAGTTAAACAAGATAATTATATAGGAATATAATAAAATTTATTTTCAAACATATTTTAAAATAGAAAATTGCATATCCAATACACGAATGGGGGAGTATGTTCGATCATTCCTATAGTGCACAAAATATAAAAAAAAAACAATAAAAAAACAAAGATACTGGTAATGCTTCCCCTGGAAAAAATTGCTGTCAGGATCTATGCCCTGTTTCCCTAATAATTAGAACCCCTCCAATACACATGCACATACGTGTTTTATATATCAAGACCCTACATCTGCTGGAGAATTCGAAATCATGCAAAATTCCCCTTAATTCTTGGATTAAAAAAAAACAAAAATATTTTATTTTGACAAATAAATATATAATTACAAACCTTAATCACCACAAAGCCGTTTTTACGAAGAGTAGAACACTGCACTGGGTAAGTGGATGAGGCAGCAGAACCTCCAGATTGAAATTCATGGTCATCAAGTTCTGCCATTTTGTTTCTAGTTGATATTCTAAACTGTGTAACCTAAAAATAAAAACCCAATACTTAAGCTATGAGACAAAATCTGGACACCAGAACTTCGGGGAAGTGCTTTTCATGTAAATAGAGGCAAGAAATGAACATGTTTGTTAGTGACTGAAATTAATTTTCAAAACTTTTTCCACAAAATAAGTTTTTCAAAAATAAGTAGAGAGTTCCACTATGCTAAGAATGAGAGGAAAAAAAGTTAAATAATTTTTAATGCATAAAAATATTACTAATAATTATCAGTAAATAAATAAAACCCAAAACGAACCGGAATTACAATAAATACCCGAGTTAAACTCAAAATGAGCAAAAATTTAACATTATTACGGCTAATAACCCCCATGCCTTCTCAAGAACAGAGCATAATTTGTACTTTAATGAAAACAAAACATATTTTAAATGTTTTCACTTTTTTTTAATTTCATAAATAAAAAAAATTATCAAAACTTTAAGGAATTAATATTAGTATATGTATATTAAACTGACAGTCCACGGTTATTTGTTTTTTTTCCTTTTTCAGTAAAGCGCAAATTATGTTCTGTTCTTGAGAAGGCATGAAGATTATTAGCCATACTCATATTAATTTTGGCTCGTTTTGAGTTCTATACAGTTTACATATAGTGCAATAGTAATAGTAGTAGCAGTAGAATTTACTAAAACGGGTCTGATCATGGAAATAAAAAACAGAATTTCCGTCTTCCGCTTGAAATGAGGGGACCTATGCTCTTCAGACCTCCATATTATTTAAGAGGATTGTAGAGGATGGTTCCATCCCAGTCGAGGACGAAGAGGTTTGACTCAGCTGTTTATTGTAATTTCTGTCTGTTTTTAGTTTCATTTATTTATTGATAGTGATTTGTGGTAGTTCTACGCTTGAAAGATTATTTGACTTTATTTCCGCTCATTACTGTCTTAATGGAGCTCTTAACTTTTTTGAAAAACTTGTTTTGTGGAAAGTTTTTTTTAAAATAATCTAAAAATAAAAAAAATGCTGAACAATCTCTAAAATGAAATTCTAGATAAGACTGAACGTTCGCTATCGGTTTATAGCAAAATGTTTCATCTGACATTGAAACAAGTTAAAGTCTACATACCAAATCTAACACACTAAACCAACAAGTTGCACAGCGAATAAATTCTTAAATAAATAAATTCTATTCTAGGAGATAAATTCTAGGAGAATAAATTCTAGGAGATATAATCATGTCCAAAATAAAACAAGGTACATTGTAGTTTGTTTTTACAAAAGTTGGTCAGACAGTGAGACAGACTGCTCTAATGGATTTGTATCCACTGTTTGCTTTAAATGAGTCATATTGACTTAATAGAAGGTAGGGGAGATGGCCAATAATGGAACAAAAACATATTTCATTGCCCTAAGTCGAAAGACGGCCAAAAACGAGTATGTGCACCGCATAGATTATGCGATAGTCATTTCAGATAGTGTCATGTATCTAATAAAAGTTATTGCCATGCCCAAAACGAAGCAATACGTCTTTTGCGTTTTTCAAAGTTTATCCACTGTTCACATTTGTAGATGGCGATTATTAGACAAAAATATGTTTCTTTATATTTAGCTGAAATAATACCTTGCACAATTGTATGCATAATATACCTCTACTATAAGTAATTATACGCAATAAGAACTAGATTTTACTAGGAGTCTTCCACACCAAGCTAACAGAAATCATTGTTAGATTCTGGAACTGCTCTTATATTCTCAAACCATGGAGATCCTGTGGTTTTGTGTTCCTTAGGGGACACATCCCCTTTATCATCTGAAGGATATGCATCTAAAAGGCCTTTGATGAAAAGAATCAAATAGTGAAACTATAGAGGGGATAAAAACGAAATTAGTGGGAAGGCTTGCAGCCTTGCCTCCTCTTAGCCAGGCCATTGCAGCTACTTTGCCAATATTTTGAATCCCAATCAAGTCCTTTAAGTTTTAAATAAGCTAGTTCCATTTAAACTTGTTTTTATTATTCATCATGGGTTTAAATTACTGATAAATAGACAAAAGTAAAAAATCAAAGCATTTATTCAGAAATGCTATCAGTTGATATACATAGTTTGAAATAAAAAAAATTACCTTTCTTGCTAAGAAGCTCAAAATTTAATGCTAGAATTTAATATATAAAAAGGGAAAGTATTTCGAAAAAGTTTCATTTCACAACTTGTCTCCCTCATTTCCCTTCATAATTTGTAAATTACAAAATTTGCTGCTTTTGAAAAATTTACCATTTTCAGAAAAAATTTTTAAGCATAAATTTGTTAACTTATTTTAAAGTTTATTTTTTTAATCACAATTTTTTTTTAATACTTTCTTTTTCGAAGCATAATTAGCCTACAATTTAAATTGGTCTGTTACGATAATTCTTGCATGATCATCAAATTTATAAATATCATAGCGTTTTTGAGAGCGATAATTTAAAAAAAGAAAAACGCACAAGCTTGCTCAAACACAACACCAAATCACATTATTCGTAGCCTTTATTTTCTAATGTTTAGTATCGGCTTTATACACCCTTGATAGAAAAGTTTAGTCTGCCTAAAAATATAGTTTTATTTCTGGAATATTTGGAATTCTAACCAATGCTAGCAGTGCTATATAGACAATGTTCATAATAACTTTAATCTATTTGTAGAAGTTTGTACATTGGCTCGAGAAAAACCCCTAAAACTAATTATAAAATAAACGGTAAAAATAAAAACGGTAATCTGATGTCAAAAAGAATGCATGGGCCAAAGATTCACAAGCTGTCATGACGTCATATTTCTACTCTTGTCACATCACAATACAAAGTAACAGATGACGTCATTTTGCTTTTCAAAAAACTTTTTTCAATTATGAAATCATACAGGGTACTTAAAGTGCGGGCGAACTGGCAGTTTAACTCAGATTTAATATAGCAATGTCAAGTACAACATTTATTAATATGTATGAAACATACAACTGCGAAGACTACGAAATCTACGAAAATTTCGAAGACATAGATACAACTTCAAACACATGCAACTACGATGGTGGATATGATTCGGAGGAATATTTTACAAATGGGTATAACTACAGATATACACCCCAAGTGAAACCAATTCCACAAACTATAGAAATATTACCTTACAACAGCAACTACGTCTACAGCATCAAAATCAGAAAATTCGAATCTGATCCAAAGATTATTGAGTCAGTAGAAACTGACGGAGTGCAAGACGAGACTTGGGGTGCATTTGAAAAAGAAAGACTGTATTTTGGCTCAAGGATACAAAGGCTGAAATTGAATGACAAGGGAGAAATAGAAGACGCAACGAAGGAGGATAGAGATGCCAGTGTCAATGAAAAGGTTTCAGAAATTTGGGATAAAATTATTGTTAAATCTACAGAAGAACCGACGAGTGTGCCAGCCGTAAAAGCTGTTTACGTACCTCCCAGTTTGAGAAATAGAAGAAAAAAGGAAGCACCAAATCTTGCAAGTTTACAGTTATTCCCGACTCTTGGAACAGATGAAAGTGAAATCGATTGTACTATAAAGCAGACGAATGAAGAATGTGAAGGATTCACTGAGATGAAAATTAGAAAATCAACACTAACTAGTAATAGGCCAGGGACAAATGGGCGAGCTGTTATATCTGCTTATGTGCCTCCCAGTTTGACAAGAAGTAAAAACATGGAAAGGCCGGATAGATTTGCCAATGATGACCGTTGCAGCCGAGAAAAACCGTTGTTGCCGATCTATGAAAGGCTGCTAATGATAAGCAGGCAGAGTAGTAAACAAACTGCAGCTAAGTCTCATATAAATGAGTGTGCTAAGATATCTCCTAATGTGCCTCCCATTTTGACGAGAAGTAGGAAAATGGAGAAACCGGGTAGATTTACCAATGAAACCCAAAACAGCCAAGGAAATTATGTACCTCCCACTGTAAGAAACAGGCAAAGTAGCAAACGAACTCCAGCTAAGGATCATATTAATGAGCGCACTGTGATATCTGCCAATGTGCCTCCCAGGACAAGAAGTAGAAAAATGGAGAGACCGGGTAGATTTACCGATGAAACCCGTCACAGCCAAGGAAATTATGTACCTCCCCTTGTAAGAAGCAGGGAGAGTAGCGAACAACCTGTAGCTAAGTCTCATATAAATGAATTTGCTGGGATATCTGCTAATGTGCCTCCCAGTTTGACGAAAAGTAGAAAAATGGAAACATCTGTTGCTGTACCAGAGGTATTAAGTCGAACACCACAAAGTGCTGACATTGAACCAGATGTAAAAGACATCCTTGAAACATCTGCTGCTGCACCAAAGGTATCAAATTTGGCTAATACTAGTAAAAAATTTTCAGCTGATTTAGAAATGGGTGCCTGGAATCCACTTTATAGGATATTCATGGAGTCAAATACAGAGGAGGCAATCTCCTTTGGAGGACCAATTCGTCGATTCTTCAATCAAGTCACCGTACCTACCTTTGTAAGAAGCAGGCAGAGTAGCGAACGACCTATAGCTAATTCTCATACAAATGAGTTTGCTGGGATATCTACGAATGTGCCTACCAGTTTGACGAGAAGTAGAAAAATGGAAACATCTGTTGCTGTACCAGAGGTCTTAATTCCAACACCACAAAGTGCTAACGTTGAACCAGATGTAAAAGACATCCTTGACACACCTGCTGCTGTACCAGAGGTATCAAATTTGGCTATTACTAGTAAAAAAATTTCACCTGATTTAAAAATAGGTGCCTGGAATCCACTTTATAGGATATTCATTGAGTCAAATACAGAGGAGGCAATCTCCTTTGGTGGACCGATTCGTCGATTCTTCAATCAAGTCAACCGGTTCGTCGATTATTCAGAAGATCAACATGTTTTCTTTCAGAAAAAAAATGAATATGTTGAATTGTGAACATTTTTGTAGATTGTAAAGTTGTATATTGTAAATATATATTGTAAATTTCAAATAGTTTGAAAGTAAATCTTCTGGGTCCCAAGATTCAATCAGAGATGGAAATATATAATCTTAGATCAATCCAAATAATTGACAGTTATTTTCACTCCAACAATTACCATATACTGGATATTCCATTAAATTGTTAGTTAAAATGTATTCTATCTTCTAACAATAATCGGAGGGTAGAGGACAACTTTATTGATTCCGGAATTATCTCTTGTCAAAAGCAAGACGCATGAAAGAAAAAGATCGATGTTCGTTTTTATCGATTTATTGGATTTTTGTTTCTGATTTATATATTCGATTCCCCAATAAAGGGGAACTTCTCTAAGAACAGGGTAAAAATTTCTACTGGGAGGGGGAGATTTGCAAATATATATATATATATATATATATATATATATATATATATATATATATATATATATATATATATATATATATATATATATATATATATATATATATATATATATATATATATATATATATATATATATATATATATATATATATATATATATATATATATATATATATATATATATATATATATATATATATATATATATATATATATATATATATATATATATATATATATATATATATATATATATATATATATATATATATATATATATATATATATATATATATATATATATATATATATATATATATATATATATATATATATATATATATATATATATATATATATATATATATATATATATATATATATATATATATATATATATATATATATATATATATATATATATATATATATATATATATATATATATATATATATATATATATATATATATATATATATATGTGTTTATATGTTTGGTCCTAGGTAGTTGGATGGATGGGTAAGGTGAAAGCCTCTGTTCAAGTGCACATTTGTCTCAATTGCTGGATTAGGACGACAGTTTTTTTTTTTTTTTTTTTTTTTTTTTTTTTTTTTTTCTCGCCATACTAAACGAAAGTTCAATAAAGCGTTAGATGCCCACCGTGCAACCCTCAAAGAAAATTTTGTGCAAAAGCTCAGTAAGAATCCGAACCTTATTTGATCGCTTCGGTCTAAGCCTGAAGGAGCCAAGCCTACGTCTAATATTTCTGCTAATCAGTGGAGTGCTTACTTTGAGTCCGAGTTCAAAGCGCCTAATCCAGTTCTGCAGTCTAATTACGAGAATTGAGCTGACTTCTATGCTTACCGACACCTTCGACGATTTCTCAGTGTCACCGGTCACAATTTGCCATGCTGTTAAAAAGCTGAAAAAGGTATACTCAAAAGGCTGCGATAGTATTTCTGCTCTACATATTTCATTAGGAGGTTATGTTCTTTACCATCATATTGCCCTCCTGTTTCAGATGATTTTGACATCTAAGGGATAGTCCCGAGTTGCTTTAGTCTGGGTATGGTTATACCGATATTAAAGAAGGGGAAGCCAGCCGAAAAGCCTTCTTCGTATCGGCCAGTAACGGTATCTTCAGTATTTTGTAAACTATTCGAGAATGTTTTGTTTGATGAGATTTATGATAAGTGTGAGATGCTTCCTCACCAGTTTGGTTTTCGAAAAGGCCTCGGGTGCACCCATGTACTTTATCTTCTTGCTAACATATTGCTTGATTCTCATCTCTCGCGAGAAACTTTGATCTTAGGTCAGTATGATTTCAGGAGAGCTTTTGACTCTGGGATTAATGCCCAGATTTTGGTTGAGCTGTGTAAGCGAGGCGTGCGTTCTTCTATTGTAAGGTGACTACGTGATATATATAGGAACCTCAAGCTTCGTGTTTGTTTGCAAGATGGTGAGCTTAGTGGGGAGATATTCGTACATAAGGGAATTAAGCAAGAGGCTATAACATCTCCTACTTTGTATAATAATAGAGTTTATGATGCACAACAGGTTATCTCTCCAAGTTATATTTGCAAGCATATTGACTTGTCACTTCTGGGTTTTGCAGATGATCTTTTAAACCTGTCTCGGTTGCTTTCTTCATTATAAAATAATTTCTCGCGTCTTGAAAAAAGTTATGCTGATATTGGTTTGTACTTTAATGTAGAAAAGTCTGCTGTTTTGTTTTTTAATTGCCCTGAAGATAATGCTACAGTCAGGCTTAGTGGAATTACCGTAACACCGTCTAGTCACATTACGTACCTTGGCCTCCCGATTGGTCGTAATCTTCGAGAGACCCAGTCTTTGCTTATTGAACACCTATCTAAAAAAGTGCGCATTGCCTATGCGGGTGTTGTCACTAGCCGTCACAATTCAAGCCGTAAATATTTGGCTCGTCTTTATAATGCAGTAGCTTTGCCTCATGTCTTGTACCTGTCAGTAGTAAGAGAGGTGCTGATTTCACGAGTGAGTGCGTAATATGACTTACCACGGGTCAGTCACCTATGCACTTTCACGGGTGATTGCGTAATATGCCTTACCACGGGTCAAGCACCTATTACTACGAACGATACTTGTCCTATCAGACGGGTTTTCATATACTTTGCGTACGTGCCCATACCAAACAGGTTGGTTATAATCTGTTCTGCTTCAAGTTTTTCTGGCACAATTAACTGAATTTCTATTTCATGATAAACAAGTTTTTTTTAGGTTACATCCGTGTTGGAAAAACAGGTGTATCTTTTTAGTTTTCTTTACATTACATATTAGTAAGAGAATTGAATTCAAAGAGAATAGTTTTTATTTGCAAGGATATTAGTAGAGGAAAAAAATGAGGGGGTGCATTTACACTATTGGAGATTAATGATGGAACTAACAACAGTGATGTAATTACTTCTTTAGTTTACGAGATTTGCGAATTTTTTTTTTGCGAAAAGATATTTGCGAAAAGATATTTGCGTAGACGCTTACAAGGGACATTGCTAGAAAGTATTCAATAGCTTAATTGAAAAGTAACGATAGAATGACATTGTGACTTGACCTAGCTTTACCTCGCCGATGTGGTCTTTATAATACGTAAGTAACGTTTGAAAAATATTGTCAATTTAAAAAGAACTGGCTGCAAAGTGGTCGGCGGGGGGCGGGTTGCAGCGCGGGGTGAGTTGCACGAGGGTTCAGTTAAAGAGGAAACAGTTGCACGGAGGGATTTCGGTTATACACGGGTTCAGTTACAAGGGGGGTTCAGTTGCACGGGGGGTATCCCTTTTTTTTTTTCGTAAATCGGGCTCCCTGTTTTCAAAATCCCTTTTTCTTCTGAGGCTTGGATCATTTGGTGACTAGATATTAAACGTAATGAAATTTAGCACGGAGGTTCAGTTGTACAGGGGTTTCAGTTATACAGGGGTTCACTTACATGGGGGTTCTTTGTGTTAAATAAGTAGTTTTTGTATCTTTTAAAAGAAATTTACGGGGATTGAGAGACTCAGTTGCCTAATTCCGTATGATTTTTCTTTAATTGATGCTCATTAAAAACGAAATTTTTGTGTTAAATAAGTAGTTTTTGTATCTTTTAAAAGAGCTTTACGGGGATTGAGAGACTCAGTTGCATAATTCCGTGTGATTTTTTTTTAATTGATGATCATTAAAAACGAAATTTTTGTGTTAAATAAGTAGTTTTTGTATCTTTTAAAAGAGCTTTATGGGGATTGAGAGACTCAGTTGCCTAATTCCGTGTGATTTTTCTTTACTTGATGGTCATTATAATCGAAATTTTTTTGTTTTTTAAGTATTTTTTGTATCTTTTAAAAGAGCTTTAGTGGGATTGAGAGACTCAGTGGCCTAATTCCGTGTGATTTTTCTTTACTTGATGGTCATTAAAAACGAAATTTTATTGTTAAATAAGTAGTTTTTGTATCTTTTAAAAGAGCTTTACGGGGATTGAGAGACTCAGTTGCCTAATTCCGTGTGATTTTTCTTTACTTGATGGTCATTAAAAACGAAATTTTTATGTTAAATAAGTAGTTTTTTTATCTTTTAAAATAGATTTACGGGGATTGAGAGAATCAGTTGCCTAATTCAGTGTGATTTTTTTTTACTTGTTGGTCATTAAAAACGAAATTTTAGTGTTAAATAAGTAGTTTTTGTATCTTTTAAAATATCTTTACGGGGATTGAGAGACTCAGTTGCCTAATTCCGTGTGATTTTTCTTTACTTGTTGGTCATTAAAAACGAAATTTGTGTGTTAAATAAGTAGTTTTTGTATCTTTTAAATGATCTTTACGGGGATTGAGAGACTCAGTAGCCTAATTCCGTGTGATTTTTATTTACTTGTTGGTCATTAAAAACGAAATTTTTGTGTTAAATAAGTAGTTTTTGTATCTTTTAAAAGAGCTTTACGGGGATTGAGAGACTCAGTTGCCTAATTCCGTGTGATTTTTATTTACTTTATGGTCATTATAAACGAAATTTTTGTGGTAAATAAGTAGTTTTTGTATCTTTTAAAATAGCTTTAAGGGGATTGAGAGACTCAGTTGACTTATTCCGTGTGTTTTTTCATTACTTGGTAGTCATTAAAAACGAAATTTTTGTGTTAAATAAGTAGTTTTTCTATCTTTTAAAAGAGCTTTACGGGGATTGAGAGACTCAGATGCAATATTCCGTGTGTTTTTTCTTTACTTGGTTGTCGTTAAAAACGAAATTTTTGTGTTAAATAAGTAGTTTTTGCATCTTTTAAAAGAGCTTTACGGGGTTTGAGAGACTCAGTTGCCTAATTCCGTGTGGTTTTTCTTTAATTGGTAGTCATTAAAAAATAAATTTTCGTGTTAAATAAGTAGTTTTTGTATCTTTTAAAAGAGCTTTAAGGGGTTTGAGAGACTCAGTTGCCTGTTTCCGTGTGGTTTTTCTTTACTTGGTGGTCATTAAAAACTAAATTTTTGTGTTAAATAAGTAGTTTTTGTATCTTTTAAAAGAGCTTTAATGGGTTTGAGAGACTCTGTAATGCACTAGTTTTTAAGTAAATACACTCAATATACTAAAAGTGTTTAATTCAAACTTTTTAAAACTTCGAAATTTTTCAACTTTATTTATTTTTTTCTTTCTGTACATAACTTAAAATGTCAAAATATGCTTACAGTTCTAACAATTGCGCTCTGTGATTGGTCAGAGAAACGATGTGACTTTCCCACTGTCATTCTATGACAGGTTATTGACAGCGCTCTGTGATTGGTCAGAGACACGATGTGACTTTCCCACTGGTATTCTATGACTGGTTATTGACACAACCTAATCTATTGCATGTATTAAATCAGTATTTTTTACGCAGTGGAACGATAAACACATAAGTCATATCTTTAAAAAAAGTGAAGATGGAACATTTTAATAAAGTGTGTTTACATAACAAGGTTATTGTAGCATTGAATGCCGACAAAAAGAAATATTTAAACTTTGAAACAAGTACAGGTGGTAGCACTATTGGAAATGTATGCATGCATTGTCATGACAGTAAGGAATTAAATTTCTTTGGAATACCGAAAAAATTCAACTCTTATGTTGGTGGTTATGCGAGATTGAGATCTCCAGAGATGATTGCACTCAAGGAGAATGCCAACATAAAAATAATCATTGATGATAGAGGACAACTCCTTGCTACTATTGCAGGTAACACATTACCTACTGATACATCCAATCGTCACCTTTCAGGTATTAGCATTCAACGGAAGATCAATAAAAGAAAAGCCTACTCTTCTACTAATATCGTAAACCATATCTTGTCTACGTGCCGAAACTTTTACCTGTGTAAAAATAATGTGATAATAGACAGTGAAATTGCCAGAAAAATAAAAAGGGCATTGTCAGAAAATATCACGATGGAATATAAAGATGAATCGATGAAAAACAAAGCACCAGCAAACGTTACTGACATTGGTCAAACAGTCATTGAACCAAATAATACCAAAGACGAAAAGCATATTGAGCCTTTTGATGAGACACCAGTAAAAATTGTGTATGACTCAAAATGGAATAATGATTATTCTACTGATTACGAACTAAGAGAAGACAATAGCTATAATATCAAGAGAGAACATGGTGAACTATTTTATGGAACAGATTCAAAATGTCCAAAGTTAATTGTTGATATTAATAATGTATCATAATATATTTATTGTATTAATATTCTACATAGCATTATTTCATTAAAAATATATTTTGCATTACATTGTTTTGTGTTCATTATTTTTAGAGTAAGCTAGCATATCAAACGTTTAGATTGTCTAATAAAACGTCGGAGATGTAAGAAAAGGAATTTGCATACATCTATTGTCAGACACATGGTGACAAATTTTTACTTGAATTCACCTCCTTGATAAATAAAAAAAGATATTTCATTCTAGAAATTATGACGAAACTCTAAGTAAACTATAAACTCTGTCATGAAGTTAAATCAGGGATACACAATGAAGAAATTTAATTCAATAAATTGTCAAAAATTGTAAGTAAGTAACAAATTCTTTCAAAAATATGTTAATACGTTTAAGCAATAAATATCTTTAAGCTTAACCCGTCTTTATTCGTCAGACTAGTTTTATTCATTTCATTAAATTATGAAGAAATTGTAAGTAAGTAACAATAGCTTTCTTGAATTCGCTTCCTGGACACAATACAGATATTTAATTCAAGAAATAATAATAAAATCGAAAGTAAGTAATAAAGTCTTTATTGTTTTTCCCATATTGGATACACAATACTGAAATTTCATTCAAGAAATTATGAAGGAATTCTAAATAGGTAACACACTCATGTTACCTCATGGATACAAAATTCAGAAATTTCATTTAAGAAATTATCAAAAATTTTAAGTAAGTAGCAAATTCTTTCTTGAATTCGCCTACTGGGTAAATAAAAAAGACAGTTCACTAAAGAAATTATGAAAAAATTGTAAGTAAGTAGCAAATTCTTTATTTAATTTACCTGCTGAATAAACAAAAAAAAAAGACATTTCATTCGAGAAATTACGACAAAATTCAAAGTAACTAACACACTATATTGTTATTTAAATTAATAGATTCACTAAGTATTAATTTATTTAGAGATATAATGAAAAAATTCCAAGTAAGTAGCGCGTTCTTTCTTTAATTAATATCATTGATGAAAACTAAAGAAATATAAAATAGGACTGTATGAAAAAAAACACAATATTTATTTAAAAAAAATCTTTGATAAAAAATAAATAAATTTCATTCAAGAAATTATTAAAATATTTGTAATTAAGTAACAAACTCTTTTTTTTTTCACCTCTTGGATATACAGTACAGATACTTCATTCAAGAAATTATGAAAAAATCGCAAGTAAGTAACTTTTTTTTCTCTTTATCAAAAACAATTTTCACTTAGCTACAAGATGTTGAAATTTAATTCAAGAAATTAGGAAAAAAAATTCTCAGTAAGTAACAATTTCTTTCTTGAAGTCAACTCATGGATACACAATACGGAAATTTCATTCAAGAATTTAATGACTTAGATACACGATGTATAAATTTTATTCAATAAATTATGTAAAAATTCTCAGTAAGTAACAATTTCTTTCTTGAAGTCTTCTCTCGGATGCACAATGCGGAAATTTCATTCAAGAAATTATGAAAATATTTTGTAAGTAAGTAACAAACTCTTTATTGATTTCACCTCTTGGATATACAGTACAGATACTTCATTCAAGAAATTGTGAAAAAATCGCAAGTAAGTAACTTTTTTTTCTCTTTATCACAAACAATATTCACTTAGCTAAATGATGTATAAATTTAATTCAAGAAATTATTGAAAAATTCTCAGTAAGTAACAATTTCTTTCTTGAAGTCAACTCTTTGATACGCAATACGGAAATTTGATTCAAGAAATTATGAAAAAATTGTAACTAAGTAGCAAATTCTTTCTTGAATTTACCTGCTGGACAAACAAAAAAGAAATTTCATTCAAGAAATTATGACAAAATTCTAAGTAAGTAAAAAAATATTTTTTTTTTTAACGTTTTATATTAACGAACTATAATTTATTTAAAATAATTATTTAAAAATAAAAAATAAAATTTAGAAATTTACTAATTTATTTACAAGTTTGGATAAAAAAAAAAAAAAAAAAAAAAAAAAAGACAATTCTGTAACGAAAAATTTCAACATAAAACATAAATAAAAAAAATTATTTTTTTAACCGATTTATTATAACTAGTTTTAAATAAAAAAAAATAAATATATAAAAAAATAATAATTAATTAACCATTTCTTTCTTGAAGTTAACTCTTGGATACACAATACGGAAATTTCATTCAATAAATTATGAAAATATTTGTAAGTAAGTAACAAACTCTTTATTATTTTAACCTCTTGGATATACAGTGAAGATACTTCATTAAAGAAATTATTAAAAAATCTTAATTAATTAGCTTTTTTTTTCTTTATCACAAAAAATTTTAAATTATCTACACGATTTGTGAAAATTTAATTAAAGAAATTATTAAAAAATTTTAAGTAAGTAACAATTTCTTTCTTTAAGTCAACTCTTGGATACACACACAATACGGAAATTTCATTCAAGAAATTATAAAAAATATTTGTAAGTAAGTAACAAGCTCTTTATTGATTTCACCTCTTGACTATACAGTACAGATACTTCATTCAAGAAACGTGATTAAACACGTTTTGAAACTACATTCTATTTGTATGCCGTTCCTTGGCACCTTTCCAAACGAACAGGGATTCCCCACGGTGTCCTACACATTGCAAAAATGTGAGCATTACGAACACTCCACTTTTTCAACCAGACTTTTTTTTTAGGTGCCAATCATTAGATATATGCAAATTCGACAGCTCTTTATTTCATTATTTGAAGGTACATTTAGACGAAGTTACGGGCGCCCCCGGAACTACCACAAATTTACCCAAAAAAAAATTAAATAAAGCTTTGACGAATTTGCATATCTCTCCTTATTGGTCCTAAAAACCAGTCTGGTTGAAAACGTGGAGTTTTCGTACTGCTCACTTTTTGCAATGTGTAGGAACCAGTGGGAATCCCTGTTCATTTGGAAAAGTGCCAAGAAAGGCATACAAATAGCATGTAGTTTCAAAACGTGTTTAATCACGTTTCTTGAATGAAGTATCTGTACTGTATATTCAAGAGGTGAAATCAATAAAAGCTTGTTACTTACTTACAAATATTTTTTATAATTTCTTGAATGAAATTTCCGTATTTGATGTGTATCCAAGAGTTGACTTCAAGAAAGAAATTGTTACTTACTGAAAATTTTTCATAATTTCTTGAATTAAATTTCCCACATCATGTAGCTAAGTGAAAATTGTTTGTGATAAAGAAAAAAACTACTTACTGCGATTTTTCATAATTTCTTGAATGAAATATCTGTACTGTATATCCAAGAGGTGAAATTAATAAAAGTTTGTTACTTACTTACAAATATTTTCATAATTTCTTGAATGAAATTTCCGTATTGTGTATCCAGAGTTAACTTCAAGAAAAATGGTTACTTACTGAGAATTTTTCATAATTTCATGAATTTAATTTCTACATCGTATATCTAACTCGTGAAAACAATAAAGTTTGTTACTTACTTAGAATTTTGTCATAATTTCTTGAACGAAATGTCTTTTTTTTTTTTTGTTTATCCAACAGGTGAATTCAAGAAGAATTTGCTACTTAGACTGAGAATTTTTTCATAATTTCTTGAATTAAATTTCTAGGTCGTATATCTAACTCGTGAAAACAATAAAAGTTTGTTACTTACTTAGAATTTTGTCATAATTTCTTGAACGAAATTTCTTTTTTGTTTGTCCAGCAGGTAAATTCAGAAGAATTTGCTACTTAGTTACAATTTTTCATAATTTCTTGAATCAAATTTCCGTATTGCATATCCAAGAGTTGACTTCAAGAAGAAATTGTTACTTACTGAAATTTTTCAATAATTTCTTGAATTAAATTTCTACATCATTTAGCTAAGTGAAAATTGTTTGTGATAAAGAGAAAAAAGTTACTTACTTGCGATTTTTCACAATTTCTTGAATGAAGTATCTGTACTGTATATCAAGAAGTGAAATCAATAAAAGTTTGTTACTTACTTACAAATATTTTCATAATTTCTTGAATGAAATTTCCGCATTGTATCCAAGAGACGACTTCAAGAAAGAAATTGTTACTTACTGAGAATTTTTCATAATTTCTTGAATCAAATTTCTACATCGTGTATCTAAGTCATGAAATTCTTGAATGAAATTTCCGTATTGTGTATCCATGAGTTGACTTCAAGAAGAAATTGTTACTTACTGAGAATTTTTTCCTAATTTCTTGAATTAAATTTCTACATCATGTAGCTAAGTGAAAATTGTTTTGATAAAGAGAAAAAAAGTTACTTACTTGCGATTTTTCATAATTTCTTGAATGAAGTATCTGTACTGTATATCCAAGAGGTGAAAACAAAAAGTTTGTTACTTACTTACAAATATTTTCATAATTTCTTGAATGAAATTTCTGTATTGTGTATCCAAGAGTTGACTTCAAGAAAGAAATTGTTTTTTTCATAATTTCTTAAATGAAATTTCCGTATTGTGTATCCAAGAGTTGACTTCAAGAAAGAAATTGCTACTTACTGAGAATTTTTCATAATTTCTTGAATTAAATTTCTACAACGTGTATCTAAGTCATGAAAACAATAAAAGTTTGTTACTTACTTGGAATTTTGTCATAATTTCTCGAACGAAATGTCTTTTTGTTTATTCAGCAGGTGAATTCAGAAAATTTGCTACTTACTTACAATTTTTTCATAATTTCTTTAATGAACTGTCTTTTTATTTACCCAGGAGGCGAATTCAAGAAAATTTGCTACTTACTTAAAATTTTTGATAATTTCTTAAATGAAATTTCTGCATTGTGTATCCATGAGGTAACATGAGTGTGTTACCTATTTAGAATTCCTTCATAATTTCTTGAATGAAATTTCAGTATTGTGTATACACTAGGGGGAAACAATAAAGACTTTATTACTTACTTGCGATTTTATTATTATTTCTTGAATTAAATATCTGTATTGTGTCCAGGAAGCGAATTCAAGAAACTATTGTTACTTACTTACAATTTCTTCATAATTTAATGAAATGAATAAAACTATTCTAAAGAATAAAGACAGGTTAAGCTTAAAGATATTTATTGCTTAAACGTATTAACATATTTTTGAAAGAATTTGCTACTTACTTACAATTTTTGATAATTTCTTAAATGAAATTTCTGCATTGTGTATCCATGAGGTAACTTCAAGACAGAGTTTGTAGCTTACTTAGAGTTTCGTCATAATTTCTTGAATGAAATGTCTTTTTTATTTATCCAGGAGGTGAATTCAAGAAAAATTTGTCCCCATGTGTCTGACAATAGATGTATGCAAATTCCTTTTCTTACATCTCCGACGTTTTATTAGACATTCTAAACGTTTGATATGCTAGCTACTCTAAAAATAATGAACACATAACAATGTAATGCAAAATATATTTTTAATGAAATAATGCTATGTAGAATATTAATACAATAAATATATTATGATACATTATTAATATCAACAATTAACTTTGGACATTTTGAATCTGTTCCATAAAATAGTTCACCATGTTCTCTCTTGATATTATAGCTATTGTCTTCTCTTAGTTCGTAATCAGTAGAATAATCATTATTCCATTTTGAGTCATACACAATTTTTACTGGTGTGTCATCAAAAGGCTCAATATGCTTTTCGTCTTTGGTATTATTTGGTTCAATGTATGTTTGACCAATGGCAGTAACGTTTGATGATGCTTTGTTTTTCATCTATTCATATGTATATTCCATAGTGATATATTCTGAAAAAGCAATTTTTATTTTTACTGAAATTTAACTTTATATTATCACATTATTTTTAAAAAGGTGAAAGTATCGGCACGTATAAAAGATATTGTTTACGAAATTAGTAGAAGAGTAGGTCTTTCTTTAATTGATCTTCCGTTGAATGCTAATACCTGAAAGGTGACGATTGGATGTATCAGTAGGTAATGTGTTACCTGCAACAGTAGCAAGGAGCTGTCCTCTATCATCAATGATTATTTTTATGTTGGCATTCTCCTTGAGTGCAATCATCTCTGGAGATCTCAATCTCACATAACCACCAACATAAGAGTTGAATTTTTCGGTATTCCAAAGAAATTTAATTCCTTACTGTCATGACAATGCATGCATACATTTCCAATAGTGCTACCACCTGTACTTGTTTCAAAGTTTAAATATTTCTCTTTGTCGGCATTCAATGCTACAATAACCTTGTTATGTAAACACACTTTATTAAAATGTTCCATCTTCACTTTTTTAAAGATATGACTTATGTGTTTATCGTTCCACTGCGTAAAAAATACTGATTTAATACATGCAATAGATTAGGTTGTGTCAATAACCAGTCATAGAATACCAGTGGTAAAGTCACACCGTGTCTCTGGCCAATCACAGAGCACTTTCACTACATGGTCTCAGAATTCTAGTAGGACTGTCACATCTTGTCTATGACAAATCACCTAGAACACTAGTTACAACTGTTAGAATATTTTGACATTCTAATTTCTGTATGGACAGAAAAAAAAAACTACAGTTGAAAAATTTCGAAGTTCTAAAAAGTTTGAATTAAACACTTTTAGGATATTGAGTGTCTTTACTGAAAAACTAGTGCATTACAGAGTCTCTCAAACCCCTTAAAGCTCTTTTAAAAGATACAAAAACTACTTATTTAACACAAAAATTTCTTTTTTAATGACCACCAATTAAATAAAAACTACACGGAAACCGTCATCTGAGTCTCTCAAACCCCATAAAGCTCTTTTAAAACATACAAAAACTACTTATTTAACACTAAAATTTTGTTTTTAATGACTACCAAGTAAATAAAAACCACACGGACTTAGGCAACTGAGTCTCTCAAACCCCGTAAAGCTCTTTTAAAAGATGCAAAAACTACTTATTTAACACAAAAATTTCGTTTTTAACCACCACCAAGTAAAGAAAAAACTCACGGAATCAGGCATCTGAGTCTCTCAATCCCCTAAAAGCACTTTTAAAAGATAGAAAAACTACTAAATTAACAAAAAAATATCTATATTAATGACTACAAAGTAAGGAAAAACCACAAGGAATTAGGCAAAAGAGTCTCTCAATCCCCGTAAAGCTCCTTAAAAAGATAAAAAAACAACTTATAAAAAAAACAAATTTCGTTTTTAACGACCACCAAGTAAAGAAAAATCTTACGGAATCAGGCAACTGAGTCTCTCAATCCCCTTAAAGCTCTTTTAAAAGATAGAAAAACTACTTATTTAACACAAAAATTTCTTTTTTAATGACCAACAAGTAAACAAAAATCCCAGTGAATTGGGCAACTTATTCTCAAAAAACCCGAAAATATCTTTTAAAATAATCAAAATCTTCTTATTTAACACAAAAATTTCGTTTTTAATGACTACCAGGTAATGAAAAATCACACGGAAGTAGGCATCTGAGTCTCTCAATCCCCTTAAAGCTCTTTTTAAAAGATACAAAAACTACTTATTTAACACAAAAATTTCGATTTTAATGACCATCAACTAAACAAAAATCACACGGAATTATTCTAATGAGTCACACTATAAAATATTAGGTAATTTTATTTATTGATTATCTAATTAATTAACATAAAAATTTAGTTTTTAATGATCATCAAGTAAAGAAAAATCACACGGAATTAGGCAACTGAGTCTCTCAATCCCCGTAAAGCTCTTTTAAAAGACACAAAAACTACATATTTAACACAAAAATTTAGTTTTTAATGACCTTAAAGTAAATAAAAATAACACGGAATTAGGCAACTGAGTCTCTCAAACCCCGTAAAGCTCTTTTAAAAGATACAAAAACTACTTATATAACATAAAAATTTCGTTTTTAATGACCATCAAGTAAAGAAAAATCACCCGGAATTAGGCAACTGAGTCTCTCAATCCCCGTACAGCACTTTTAAAAGATACAAAAAATACTTATTTAACAAAATAATATCGTTTTTACTTACAATCAACTAAAAAAAAATCACCCGGAAATAGGCAACTGAGTCTCTCAATCACCGTAAAGATCTGTTAAAAGATACAAAAACTACTTATTTAACACAAAAATTTCTTTTTTAATTAGCATCAAGTAAATAAAAATCACACGGACTTAGGCAACTGAGTCTCTCAATCCCCGTAAAGTTCTTTTAAAAGATACAAAAACTACTTATTTAACACAAAGAACCCCCATGTAACTGACCCCCTGTATAACTGAAACCCCTGTACAACTGAACCTCCGTGCTAAATTTCATTACGTTTAATATCTAGTCACCAAATGCTCCAAGCCTCAGAAGAAAAAGGGATTTTGAAAACAGGGAGCCCGATTTACGAAAAAAAAAAGGGATACCCCCGTGCAACTGAACCCCCCTTGTAACTGAACCCGTGTATATCCTAAATCCCTCCGTGCATCTGTATCCTCTTTAACTGAACCCTCGTGCAACTCACACCTCTATGCAACCCACCCCCCTCAAAACAATTTTAATCCATTTATTGTTAAATTGTAAAAATTTTTCAATCTTTAAATACTTATTATAAATACCACATCGGCTAGGTAAAGCTATGTCAATTAAAAATGTCATTATATCGTTACTTTTCAATTAAGCTATTGAATACTTTCTAGCTATGTCCCTTGTAAGCGTCTACGCAAATATATTTTCGCAAATATCTTTTCGCAAAAAAAAAAATCGCAAATCTCGTAAACTAAAGAAGTAATTACATCACTGTTGTTAGTTCCATCATTAATCTCCAATAATGTAAATGCACCCCCTCATTTTTTTCCTCTACTAATATCCTTGCAAATAAAAACTATTCTCTTTGAATTCAATTCTCTTACTAATATGTAATGTAAAGAAAACTAAAAAGATCCACCGGTTTTTCCAACACGGATGTAACCTAAAAAAAACTTGTTTATCATGAAATAGAAATTCAGTTAATTGTGCCAGAAAAAACTTGAAGCAGAACAGATTATAACCAACCTGTTTGGTACGGGCGCGTACGCAAAGTATATGAAAACCCGTCTGGTAAGACAAGTGTCGTTCGTAGTAATAGGTGCTTGTCCCGTGGTAAGGCATATTACGCAATCACCCGTGAAAGTGTATAGGTGACTGCCCCGTGGTAAGTCATATTACGCAATCACTCGTGAAATCAGCACCTCTCTTACTACTCCTGTCTCCTTTTTGGAAGCTCCTGAGTTTTTTCAAGTATGCCCGATATCTTCTTCAAGTGCCGCCTTTTGTTAGAAACCGCCATACTGCTGTGAAATATGGAATTGTTGAGCCTCTGAGTGCCGTGGAGGAGGTAATTCAGAATTACGTGAAACAACTAGAGCTCCTGGATCACGAGTGGACCCACCTTCTCAAATAGTTGTGTTATTATGTAGTTCTTTCTGTTTGTATTTGTTTTTATTGCCAGTTTTTGCTTTTTCTTTCTTTTCTAGTTCGTGCTCTGTCTTTTTCTGTTTTTTATAAGACAGGTTATTAATAAAATTCATTCATATACATACATATACATATTCATATATATATATATATATATATATATATATATATATATATATATATATATATATATATATATATATATATATATATATATATATATATATATATATATATATATATATATATATATATATATATATATATATATATATATATATATATATATATATATATATATATATATATATATATATATATATATATATATATATATATATATATATATACATTGTTGCCCTCTAATATTTAGTCACTTAAAAAGGAAACTAGAACTTTTAATTTCCGTTCGAATGAGCCCTCTCGTGATATTCTAGGACCACTTGGTCGATCCGATCACCCCTAGAAAAAAAAAAAAAAATACAAAATTCCACATTTTTGCAGATAGGAGCTTGAAACCTCTACAGCAGGGTTTTCTGATATACTGAATCTGATGGTGTGATTTTCATTTAAGATTCTATGACTTTAAGGGGTGTTTCCCTCTTTTTTTCAAAAACAAGGCAAATTTTCTCAGGCTCGTAACTTTTGATGGGTAAAACTAAACTAGATAAAACTAGGGGTAAAGCAACCTAACATTACCCCAAGCCAAATATATGTGCAAATATATAGCCAAGTTATAAAAGTCCAATGCATTCTGTGATGTATCATTAATCTTTGCAGCTATGGAACCAGTTTTCTTTGATCTTACATTCAAACAAACTTCTCGAGTGTGTTCTGGATTTTACAGGAGTACCCAAAAGAAAAAGGACAGTAAATCACAGGAGGCTTCAATAAATTCAAGATTTTTTTGTACTTTACCACACCTACACAGAGCTATATGGGCTTTAAGGGTCCGTTTTTTATTTTTACCCCCCCCCCCCCTTCACCTCTCTCTCCTTTAAGGTTTAGCCTAAACAGTATGGGGAACTGATTAAAAAAAGTGGCTTTAATAAGAATTTTAAGCTCAAAACCGCAATCAAGGAATGATTGCGAGTACCCTAATGAAGTTAAACAGATGTTGAAGTAACAATTATCTTAATTTGTTAAAATTTGAATTTATATTAGTCATACATTTATTTGGACCCTACCAGATCATTTTGTTTTAGAATATTTTTTATTAGCTGCAATATTGTTTGTGCTAGGTTGATAGGCTAGTAAGTAAAGAAAAGTGCACGCAGGCAATTATTGTACATTTCTGACAAAAGTTGTTCTCCAATCTTTGACCTTATCAAAAACCAAAACTGAAGAGATGTAAAAAATAGTGAAGGAAAGCTTTAGTTTGGCTTTTATAACAAATTTTTTTATTTTACTGCATAATACTAAATAACTGCTTTTTCTCACAGATGAAATTAAGTTTATTCTATTGAAATTTTCAAATATGCTTTGCTCTCAGGCCTGTGTAAAATACAAGACCTAACTAGTTGTTTGGGAAAAAAGAAGAAAAGAAAACAAGGGTCAATATTTTTTTTATAAAGAAAATGTATTTTGAGATACCCAAAATTAATGCCTAACAGGTTAGACTCCATGTTTTTTCTATAAACTTCCTACATCAATCACTTTCTAATACATTATATTGATCAGAACCTTATCATTATACTGATCAGATCTAATAAATTACACTAATTATATCTTGCTATTCTCATATATATATATATATATATATATATATATATATATATATATATATATATATATATATATATATATATATATATATATATATATATATATATATATATATATATATATATATATATATATATATATATATATATATATATATATATATATATATATATATATATATATATATTATATATATATATATATATATATATATATATATATATATATATATATGCAAATCTCCCCCTCCCAGTAGAAATTTTTACCCTGTTCTTGAGAAGTTCCCCTTTATTGGGGAATCGAATATATAAATCAGAAACAAAAATCCAATAAATCTTGCTATTCTCATATATATATATATATATATATATATATATATATATATATATATATATATATATATATATATATATATATATATATATATATATATATATATATATATATATATATATATATATATATATATATATATATATATATATATATATATATATATATATATATATATATATATATATATATATATATATATATATATATATATATATATATATATATATATATATATATATATATATATATATAGTTTTTCTGAGGTTTGTTGGCTCCCCAAAAGATATATATTACTATCTTCCTATGGCTAGCAAACATTTACCTTTAAAAGATCTATTTGATATGCGTTTTTCCTGTTAGCAAGAAACAAAAAAATCGAAATTGCTCTTTCCCCGTCGCCTTAAATATTTTGAGGAAAACGTATTAAATTGAAATCAGGTAATTTGTGGCTGGAAATACATTTCAAGGGTCATTCTTAAAGAATTGGAACAAAATTCGAACTTTAGTGTAAAGAGAGAAATATTGACAGGGGGGGGGGGGTAAACCCCCTCATATATGAAATAATTTCTGTTCGTTTTGTTTTAATGTTGCTCCTTATTTTCAATTGAAAAACTTGTTTTTTTTATTTAATTTCTGATCATTTTCTAAATCTTGCTGGGAAAACCGGTGCCCCCGTCCTGGAATATTCTCTTCCCCCATGGGAAGTTCCTCTCACGTAACCCCCTCCCCCAAAACCCCCCATCAGAAAAAAATACCCCTGAAAACATCTGTAAACTACCTAATAACCAATACTATATGTAAACAATGGGCGAATTTCCTAACTTACAGCCCTTCTCCCAGGGACTGTTGGGGATTAAGTTGTCCTCAGAGACATAGTTATTAGATTTTTCCACTATCCTGAACAAAAGGGCTATCTCAAAATTTTGATCCGGTGATTTTTTCAAAATTTTTGATTCTTTAATATTTTTTTTTTATTTGTTTTGCTGAGGACGTTCCTTTGATATAGGGTCGAAGTATTCATTTAAAGTTGTTTTCCACTGTCTTATATAAAAAATTTCCCCATTGTTCTACTTATTGTTTAAGATGGAAAGGCAGCGTGGTCTTCGTCACTATTTATGTAAAAATTTTGAGATAGCCATTTTGTTTAAAATAGCCCAACGATCAGATGAAAAAACTTTGGGGTCAACATAACCTTCCCAGAGCCTGGGGGAAGGGTTGCAACTTATGCCATAGGGCCATATAAGGTTTTTGTGGAAGAACTGGTCATATAAACTTCGGAGGGGACTCAAATGATTAGAAATTAAAAGTTTTAATACCGTTTTTTAGATTCAAAAGTGATCTGATAGCAACTAGTCTCCCACCACCAACACTAAGGCCATAAGGCTCCAATGTTTAATTTCTCCCAGAGGCACAATATATGGAAGGGGTGGTTATATAAACTTCGGAGGGGGCTCTTTTGATTGGAACTCGGAAGTTATAGTATCCTTCTTAAGATTCAAAAGTGATGGGAGGGCGACTAGCCCCCATGTCATTTATTACCCAAGTACATCCGATGTTTTTTTAGTTAGTTCAAAGATCAAATAACAAAACTCCGGGGTTGACAAAACTTCCCACGACCCAGAGGCAGACGTTGTAAGCTATGCCCTGGGGTAAAGATGTTTAGTATAAATTTTGGAGGGGACTCATTCCTTTGTAAATTGTAATTTTCAAGCCAGAGAAAAAAGTTACACTTCGATTCTTAATTTTTCTAAAGAAGAGAAAAATTTCCGCTTCAGCTCAAAATTTGCTCAGGGAATAGAAAAAAGTTTAAGTTCTGCTCTGAATTTCTCCATAGAAGAGAAAAAAGTTACAATTCGATTCTGAATTTTTCCCCAAAGAAGAGAAAAAGTTACCCTTCAGTTCTGACTTTCTCCAGAGAAGAGAAATAGTTCCGCTTTAGTTCTGAGTTTTCTCAAAAAAGAGAAAAAAGCTCAAGTTTTCTTCTGAATATTTTCCAAAGAAGAGAAAAAAGCTACATTTCGATCCTGAATATGTTCCAAAGAAGAGGAAAAAAGTTAAACTTCAGTTCTGAGTTTCCCCAAAGAAGAGAAAAGTTCCATGTCAGTTCAGAATTTTCTCAAAGGAGAGAAAAAAAGTTACACTTCGATTTTTAATTTTTCCAGACGAGAAAAAGTTCTTCTTCAGTTCTAAATATTCTCAAAGAAATGAAAAAAAGTTCAAGTTCTGCTCTGAATTTATCCATTGAAGAGAAAAACGTTACACTTCGATTCTGAATTTCTCCAAAGAACAGAAAAATTCCACTTCAGTTCTGAATTTTCTCAAAGAAGAGAAAAAAGTTACACTTCAATTCTGAATTTTTCCAAAGAGAAAAAACTTGAACTTCTTTTGTGAATTTTTCCAAATAAGAAGAAAAAAAATTAAGTTCAGTTCTGAGTTTCCCCAAAGAAGAGACGCTTTTGATCTAAAGTTACGCTTTTGTTCTAAATTTATCCAAAGAAGAGAAAAAAGTTCAAGTTGGGTTCTAAATTTTTCCATAGAAGATAAAAAAGTTACACTTCGATTCTAAATTTGGTCCATAGAAGTGGAAAAAGTAACCATTCAGTTCTGAGTTTCCCCTAAGAAGAGAAAAAGTTCCATTTTAGTTCTGAATTTTCTCAAAGAAGAGAAATAAGTTCAAGTTCTGCTTTGAATTTCTCCATTGAAGAGAAAAAAGTTACACTATGCAAAAAAACATGAAAATACTACTACTGGTAACAGTTCAGTGCATTACCAAGCCAGCTAAGGTTAACACAAGTACGTTTTATCAAGAAAATATATGAAAATATTTAAGGTGTAGTATGAATGGTTTGCAAAATCATAAAAATAGAACTACTACTAATAACTCACTGCAGCACCAAGTCACCTGAGGCCAACACACTTATGTCTTATTAGGAAAATACCTAAGAAATTTTAAGGCATATTATGAATGGCATACAAAAAGATGAAAATACTACTACTACTAATAACTCACCAGAGCATAATGCCACCTTAGGTTGACACAAGTATGTTTTATCAAGAAAATACTTGAAAATATTTAAGGTATAGTATGAATAGCTTGCAAAAACAACAAAAAAAGAACTGTTACTAAGAACTCACTGCACTACCAAGCCATATGAGAGTAGTGAGGGGCCTGATGGTTCAAAGGGACCCATACGGACTACTCTTTTCTTCCGTATGTTCAAGAAGAATATTTAACGGCGATTTCCTCTTTTGGTGACCAGGTGTCGCAATTTTAGGCGAAATTCCCGCCCTGGCAAGATTTGGCACGACCAGGTATCACAATTTTCGCTGAAATTCTTACCCCTGGCAATTTTCCAGACATGATTACTTGGAATGTGGTCCGTATAGTAGAAAAGTAGTAATAATAAGGGAAGTTCCTATCCCCTTACACCTGTTTCTAGGCGAAATTCCCGCCCACGCAAGATTAGGCAGGTGCAGGCAAGATTGGGCATGTCCAAGCAAGATTTCAAGGACGCACCCTTTTCCGTAATACTAGGCAAATTGTGTTACTAGATTAGATTTCAAGTGCATGTCTGTTACTAGGCAAAATCATGTCTAGACAAAATTCCCAGTTGGTTGAAAGCATTAATCGAGGATCAGTTTCTTTCTGGAAGTTGGACAGTCAACATGGATACTTATTCATTATTGAATATTAAAAGTGTTGATGAAACGGAACTTAGAGTGCCTAAAGTGGCGGTAGAAATTACAAGGGGCTCCTGACTAACCTTAGAATGGGACAATATGTATAATGGATATGTTATAACATTAAGCAAATTCAAGTCGGAAGAACAATTGTGTTTCGCGGCTAAGGTGAATATAGCGCATATGCAGAGACAACAAGATGGATTAAATGTGCTTGTGAAATATATTCAAGAGAAAAATTTATAGAAAAACAGTAGGTATTTGGCAGTGAAAGTGTTTAAATGGATAGATTTGAGAAACAGAAAATCATACGGAATCTAGTAAAATTACAAAAGTAGTTAGTTTTAGATGACGACCTTCTGGAACTATCTCTTCAAAGAAAAATATTTTCTGGGGAAATGCTTAACGATATACTGGGAACCGATTCCCCATCTTTGGACTATAGTATGAAACTTTGTCGTCGTGGTCCCTAGCCTTTTGCTCAATTTATAGATATATTGATTGAGTCAAAACAAAATGATATTGTGGTTTTGCTCTTAGCCATTACATAGATGGTCCTTTTGTACCGCTCCTAGGAGATGTTGTTTGACCATCATTTTGTTTTTGGAAGTGGAGCTGTCAACATCGGAAAATGTTTTACCCAAACCCATTATGCTTGTATACTTTTGGCAGCTGGTCATCCTGTGAGAATTGTACTTTTGCTGATGAGTATAATGAAAAGTGTAAATTATGCAATACGCTTAAATTGCATAGAGGATATGCAGTACAAATAAAGACTGTAACTCTTGTCTTGTGGATATTTGTGACTCTCATAATCGAGGATCCCTATGCTCCAATTGTCACTATGATAAATGTGGTCAATGGGAAGATGTTTGCCCTGGCATGATTGCGAAAAACCCTAACCGTGGGTTCAGTTTATTTTTAAGAGACTGGTATCGTCCTGCCACTAAATTGTTTTGGGAAGAAGAACCTGGTCTACACTTCAAGTGCTGGAATAATAAAAGAGTCTGGTTTTCACGACATCGCAGTGAATATACTGGCTACTTTGATTATAAACCAACAGACTTTTATTTGGCTGTTACAGAAATTGATTCTTCATATGAGAATTTTGTATGTGACATTGCTTCAAATAAGCAAATTGAAACACGTGAATTTTATCATATGAATCAGAGTAGTATTATTGACTTTACAAAGAGATTTAATAAAAATAAAGTTACCCTATATTGTAAAAAATGTGACACTGACTTTGCAAGTCAAGACGAATACAAGTTGAATCCCGACGAGCTACCATCACTTATCGTTTCGGATGATTACCTATATGTAGAAGAAGAAATCCTAAGGACACGGTGTTTTGTATACAAATTTAATTAATAAACAAATTTACATACATTTTTAAAGCATTTCACTTTTAGGGCACCGAAGTTTATATTATAAAGGTAAGAAAGAGTGTTTTCAACAAGAAAGTCGTTCAATAGAGGATTGTTACCAAAAATCTTGATAAATTTCATGTAAGTATGTCAACGACGTCGAAAAATTAAATGTAATAGGGCGTGAAAATCTCAGCTTTTCGTCAATGAATTTTGTACCCACTTCCGATTTTCAATAATATATTTCACGCTCTGCTCAAGACAATTTTCGATTTGAGGTGTGTAGAATGCTATAATTGAAAAATTCTATATTGCTTCTTGTTTGAAAGATGCATAACTAATTTACACTCGACGGGCTGCTATTAACAATAAAATATGTATTGTCAACATGTTAAATATGCTCCAGGAAATCTGAAGGTATGCAATAGGATTTATATTTTGACATGTAGGGGTCCATGTTAAATACATCGATTATTTGTTCCGTGTTTGCGGTGCCAAGTCTAATAAAACACTACCGTCAGGGGTAATTTCCCAATAATTTCCCAACGGTTTGGCAAAGGTACACTTTATCTATACATTTCCCGTCCGGACAATACACATATCTTGATTGCCAGATAAATCTAATACAATAATGCCATGCATTATTGCAAACATTTCTTCACTTATACTATTTTCGAACAATTGCGAATCTCGATCTAGGGATTGCGTTGTCAATTCAAAGAGGGTCCTGTAGGATTTTTCAAAAGATAGATTGTAGAGTGGGATTCAGTTTATTTTACACACAAGAAAGGAAATTCTAAATAGTTCAAATTTATACCGGAAATCTTTCCAAGATCCAACAGCGCTAGTACTTTTTACAAAGGCTAATGCCAATTTTGAAGAAAGTTCGCCATTGATAAAGCAAGTATTAACATTGGTACGCCCACCTATAGCAATATGACGATGGTTCGTGATTGTATGAGGCACGAGCAATTTAATATTATTTCCAGACGCTCTTAATCTTCCAATTGCCAAAGCCACAGAACTCATACCTTGTTGTTTTCGTACATGAAGTTTTGCCGACGTGAGACAGACTGTTACATCGGGTGCAGCGTTCAGTACTTTTTGCGCAATGAAATTTAATAAATTTAAATGCATAGGAAAAAATTAGGCAGTGCCGATCTTGTGACCAAAAAAATTATAAACATAAATGACTATATATTGAAGAAAGTGTTGAACAGTTGACGGAAAAACGGCCAACTCCCCCCAAAAGACGTCCCCCTCCCCCCTTCTACAACTATAGAGCTTTCTCCAGACCGAGTTTCTTTCTATAATTTACACATATGACTTGTCCTGAAGTAAGATAATGGCCATGTGTTAGTACTCTCACACCACCCTTGAGTACACAGACTTTGTCCGATATGGTGGACATGACATTTTTTTCTACTTGAACTGTGTATTTTTTATATTTTGAAGAGCAAATGACCATGAAACTCGCTGTTGGAACCACATTTTATTCTATACAGTTCCTATAAACACTCATGTTGAAATTTTTCTTTACATAGTATGCAAGCACCCCCTTACACACTTTTTTGGTAGTCTCATTGTGCGTTTCCCTGCAGTAGACCTTCGGACCGGGAAATACACAAAGCGATACCAAATCACTTCCTGTTTCCAATTTTGATTTTAAAAACTGATTTGGGGCCTGGCGTTTCACCAGCTCCGGATAGATGGACTCATCCCAGTTCGTGTAATCCATCCGAAAACTAATATAGTTACCATTTTCCAAATCTTCCAATAAATTATCTGTTTTAACGTTTATAAATAAAGAATCCGTATCCCCATAAAAAACTTGAACTTTTCCCTTTCTCGGCCATTGGCGCTTGCATACATTTTAATAAAACTCCAACATGAGTTTCTTTGTAATTTCTAGAATGGCACTGCCAGCGGCAATGTTTTAATTTAAAACTATATTTCTTTTTTTCCTATGTAAAAGACCCATATTGGAGTCTATGATCGTGAATGATGTGAGGTTTGGATCCGCAATGATTTGGGCACATTCCTTTGGACTGGTCCCAACGTCGCAAAGACTACTGTTTCGCACATTCTCACACATCTTACCAAAGGCCGAATTCAAAATGAGTTTAAATATTTCCTTTTCGATCTGTTTTAGCCTGAGACCGTTTGTTGACAAAAGCGTTAACAAACGTCTTCATGTAAGGTTTTTGGTGGAATTGGAGAGCTCTATAAATCCTTGTGACATCAAAACCGTTGGCAAGCATCCACCGCAAAGGAAGGTGGTGTACAACAATATTCCGTTTCAGATCCAGGTCGGCAATAAGCTTTTGTTTTGAAGGTGTCCAATGCATGCCATTATTCTCTACTAATGATACATTGTAGGGACTCAGCGAGTCCCTATGCACCGGTCAATTGATGCAAGGGAAAAAATGTAGTTTTGCGAGTCATGATGTTCCAGAGGTATTTCTCCATCAATTTCGAAAAACCATCCTTGTGGTCCATTTTCCTCAACGGTGTGGATATTGGGGACATCTGGAGCAGAAGGATTGTCAAGCCATTGGTAATTCCCACACTTCAAATAAAAGTGAGACATTGCCGACGAATAAATGTAATTCATATCCGAGAAAACGACATCCGACTTTTCACCGGTGGGTTGTCCATTTGGGTCGGTTTTAAGGATACGATCCCCGTGAAAAATATACTCTCCCCGCATGCATCTTTCTAAAAACAGGTGCTGATCCACGTCAGTAATCACACTTATTTTTGATCAACTGATTTTAAGAATCAAATCCATCACCAAATAAGGAATGGAAAAATAATGACCCCTCTCCATCCCAAATTCTTCCCAAATTTTGTCCGTGTTTTTACATACAATATCCAACAACGTCAATACATCACTTTCCAGGTACATTTTACAATAATCCCACCCGTTCTTACACACTCCCTTTCCCCAAAACCTCCTGGCAAATTCGTAGTCGGCAGTGGTGCATTGACGATCGTGAAGTGAATCTTAAAAACTCTGTGATGGGCGGTAATTTGTCCTCACTTAGCTTTGGGACAGAGCTGTAGTGCTCTTACGGGTATATGCCCTTACATATTAATAAATCATACACTTCCTCATCTGGAAAGTGCAGTTTAAGGAGGCAGAAACTATTAAAATCGTCACTTTTCTGTACTTGAATCAATTGACATAGGGATTTAGGGAAGAAACTAAAGAATTCAAGGGAGCGGATTTTAATCAAGCACCTATTACCATTATGAATTGTTTTCCATTTAAATTCTAATACTAGCAACTTTTTCAGATGATTTGGGTTGGATGTTATATGAAAAAGAACCGTCTACCCATGCGCCATCTACAACTTCACCTTTCTGCAAACTTGCCACAGCTGGTAATATGAATTTCAAATCGTAGTTGGAATTGTGCATGTAAACCGGTAAAAAGTATTGTTGCCTAACATTTAAATTACACGGTTTATGCGCGACCCTCCGAAATATACATCCCCTTGATGAAATTTCTTGGTATAAATGCTCATCGTCCCGGATTTTCACATCCCCCTCATTATTTTTTTTCTTACAAACCCAACAAATACCTTCATTTTTAATATCCAACTCGTCCTCTGGTGATAGATTCATTGGATAGTGTGTATCGGGCAGCCGTGAAATTGGCTAATTTGCTTTTTGAATGAGAGCAACCATTGCTGCGCCAACACAATCTTTTCCACCCAACGTCTCACAAAAATCTATTAATTGCATGGTATTACTTGAATCTCTCCGCGTATGTGCAAAAGAGATTGCAATGGCTTTATGTTTTTTCACATGATTCGAATTTGACGGATCCGACACATCCATGAGAGCAGCTTCAATGTCCAATGTCACCATGTTGCTCTGCAACAGTGTATTCTGAAAGATTTTGAACCGCAAGGTGGCATGGTCCCCTGAAACTGTTACCACAGACTGGTACCCATGACGCTTTCAGTGTCTCAAATGTTTATTTAATTTCAATTTTGGTGTAAAGCATAGACAGACACATTGGGCAGTAATAGCAGGTCCTCCTATCATTATAATTTTTACCCTGACTTAAAACCCTGCTAATATTAGGAATAGGAAAGAAATGTCCATCTTATTCAAGATCTTTGGCAGGCTCGTACAGAAGCCATACCCAGTGTTTCATTGAGTCAATGAACGGCGTCCTTACAGAATAAACAACCCCTTTTTTATCACTTAGTTCCCCATCTTCAAATTCTTCATCAAACTGTAAACTGTAACCCCAACTTTTAAATGTCTATTGGCCTTTTCAAAAATATAAATCCCCTTAAGCGTTACTGGGTACTGTTTTTAAAAAAAAGTAAAATCTACTTTTGGAAATTTAGAACCCTCCTCTCCGCCATTTATGCCCAATCATTCAACATTGTCTTACTAACAGCATCTCTCTGGGGCTTATGACCCGCCACAAGAACGGAATAATTGAAACACTACAAGCCCTTGTCGAAAGAAAATCGTTGTACACCCCTTGTAGCTTTTAAATTAATATTGTATCTTGCACCCCCGCTCCCCTTCCCGCCTCTTAAAGCAAATTCCCTTTTAAATTTACTTATATTTAGTTCTAAGTTTTCTAAAAATAAAACTGATAGCCTACTCCCAGTTTCATTATACCCTTCCATCTTATTAATAATTTCACACACCCCGTCCGAAAACACACCCTCAATATTATGCAGGTCTGGGTGTAGCGTCTGCATCTTTGTTTGCATATGATGGTCACGCAAAACACCCAAACTTGCATTAAAAAAAATAATTTTAAATGTGATGGATGCTTTTAAAGAATCCCTCCCACCCGCCTCCCGTAAATATTTTTCGAGAAGTGGCCGAATCATGCTGACGTAGAGGTGTGCAGTTTCTACGGGGTCTGTTTGAATAGTACCACATGACAGGGAATTAAACGGGTCACAAAACTCGACCCTATATACATTAATATTGCACAAAGCGGTATCTGCTAAATAAAACTCTGGTAAAACTTGGGGCGAGCCAGCTCCACTTTAATCCATATCACTCTGAGGGGTTGTCTCGACCTCTCTTGATGATAACGGATCAAAACATTCATAGTCTATATCGAGGCTGAGATCCCTCACAAAACTATCTAAATCAAAGGTTGGTACACTAGCCAAAGTCGCGCCGGCACTTAAACCCCCCTCGCGTTCACTATTCTCCACGACCTCTTGCATGTTCATAAATGAATCAATATGACCTCTTAGAGGTTGTAGGTCCCAGGTGTAGGTGGTTTGTGAACTTAGAAAAATAATAAGAGCATATTAGATCGCTGGAAGGTACTGCCCTATGAAAAAGAGAGATTGGTTATGACTAATTTGCCCTCTTGGTAGTCATAGAGCCCCAATACTAATTGTATTATGAAAGGGTACCATGCCCCTTGAAACCCTACTACTCGACGTTTTATGAGTACTATGCCCTCTTGGAACAGTGACCACTCCACCACTCATTGGAATGCAAAGGTGTCTTATGCCCCCACTACTGTTATAAATGGAATACCTTATCCATAGGGTACCTTTTGTATATGTTATGACGCATTGAAAGGTTTGCCCACACTAGTGCTATACCCTTTTGAATTTTATAAAAAGGATTGCAAAACTTACTGAAGGGGGATTTGGTTCTGAACACTTGGACAGAAGCTCTTCAGCCCAGGCCAGTAATTCGTCTGAGGCCTCCTCTGGGGGTGCTGGTCCTGCTCCGATGAATTGCGCCATGAGTTTTCAATTTGGCCTGAACAAGGGAAAAAATTAACTATAAAATAAATGTCCCCAGGAAACTCCCCTCTCACACCCGCAACACTACTTCTGTCTTTAATGCTTAACCAGAAATGTAAATTGAATGAATAAAATTGTCCTAAAAAAGATTCTTATTATGGGAAGGCACTGACGACCCCAAAAACTAGCGAGAAGGTGCTTAAAAGCTGAAAACAGGCTTATTTCTAACTCTCTTAAAACTTTGGGGAAAGTTCAATATTCTAGCTAAACTCCATACGTAAGAAACGAGTAGGCTCTTATTAGCTTAAAAAACCCCCTTCAAAGCCCGAAAATGGGAAAAATGACTATAGTAGGCTAAAAAAGGACGGAAAAGCGCCTTTTGATGTCTCTGACAAGCTTTATTTAGAGACCTTATTTAGAGACCTCTAATATTCTAACAAAAAAGTACAAACTAAAGATAAAAAAGAATAAAAACTCCTTAAGACCTGAATGGGCTCCCTGACAGGTAAAAAAAATAGTTAAAAACGTCTTTATTAGAGTGAAATAGCAAAGAACAATCTTATTTTTGAGGGACATAGTCTTTTAAAACTAGGGAGGGTAGGGATGTATTCTGAAACTTCAATATTCTAGCAAAAAAGGTAAATCAGAGGAGTACGCTCTTAAATGAAAAAAAGCTAACAACATGAAAAATTGTCCTAAAAAGTTGAAAAGAGTCTTATTATGGGATGGCACTGACGACCCCAAAAACTAGCAAGTAGGTACTTAAGAACTGAAAAACAGGCTTATTTCTAACTCCCTTAAAACTTGAGAGAAACTTTCTTATTAGCTTAATATTAATATTATTAGCTTAAAAACCCCCCTTCAAAGCCCAAAAGCGGGGGGAAATGTCTAAAGTGGGCTAAAAAAAAAGGACAGAAAAAGGCCTTTTAATGTCTCTTACAAGCTTTATTTAGGGACCTTATTTAGAGACCTCTAATATTCTAATAAAAAAGTCAAAACTAAAGATAAAAAAGAACAAAAATTCCTTCAAGGCCTGAATGGTTTCTCTGACAGGTAAAAAATAAATAGTGAAAAAAGTCTTTATTAGAGCGAAATGGCTAAGAACAATCTTATTTCTGGAGAACATAGTCTTTTAAAACTAGGGAGGGTAGGGATGTATTCTGAAACTTCAATATTCTAGCAAAAAAGGTAAAACGGAGGAGTACGCTCTTAAATGAATAAAAAAAGCTAACAACGTGAAAAATTGTCCTAAAAAATTGAAAAGAGCCTTATAATGGGAAGGCACTGACGACTCCAGTAGGAAAGCCCTAATGAATATGAACGGGACCGCGTGCTGCCATCTACAATTGAGTCTAACGCCAAGCTTACATAATGTATTCAAGGATTATCGATCGAGTCTAATGGGGTAAAGGTCAACTTTTTTGTTGTTGTTCGTCTAGGTGTAATGACTCCGGGGTGAAGTTTGCACATGCGCACTAATGGGAAGAGATGTATTGATCTAGGACAAGAGGGGGAAGTGGATTTCAGAGAAATTAATTTGCATAATCGGTGGGGAAATGTATTGATCTGATAACGGGAACAAGATCGCATGTCTCCCTCTAAGTCAATCAGGGAAGTTATGTAAGGTTTCCCATTACATCACAATTTGCCCTTGAGATTTTGTATATAACGGACATGCGTTGTGATTAAACTTTCATAAAGTTCTAAGACACCATGGATAAAGCATCTGATATTATTGACTTGGAAGCTTTGGCGACATCGATTTATAATGTGAGTTCAGTTTCGTAAATTTTCTTAGTTTATTTTCAAATAAAATCATTTTACATAGTCACCCCTCCACTAAATTCAAATTGAGGGGATTCCCCCCCCCACACACAATACAAAATCCACTATATGATGTTTGTACTCGATAGAAAGCGTAAAATACACTCTTTTTTCCATTACATAAACCCCATCCTCCCTCCCCCCACCCTTTTTACGACTTTAATTCTTTCATTGGAAATAATTCTGTATCCTACCTAATGTGACATCCAACTTTCCGTCAACTCTTAATATACTGACCCCCTTATGACTTAAGCATTTCCGCAAAGATTTAAATAGGGATAATTACTTATATCTGTCAAGTACATCCTGCTTCTTAATCCTTGCGATAGTAGCTTAGCCAAAAGGTTTCTCTGAGAAGCTATCTTTTTCCAATCAAATTAAAAACATCGGTTTATAATGCGAGTTCTACTTATTAAGATTTCTTAGGTTATTTCCAAATAAAATCATTTTACATAGCCCCCACAATATATTAAAATTCAGGTAACCCCCTCCCCCCTCCCTAATACAAACTCCAATATGTGTTGTTTATAATCGCTAGAAAGCGTAAAATACACTCTTTTTTACCATGTAACCCCCACCCCTCCCATCATTCATCACCATTTAATTCATTCAATTGAAGTTATTGTTCAAATTGTCTTTTCACATGTGTTTAAAGCCATCAAAATCTTTACACTTGCAAAGGGGTGATCTCGTAAACAACCTTCGCACACGCCTTATCTAATTTATGGAAAACAAGGGTGGTAGATCACAACACATTGAAGCGATTAAGGCTACAGGCTTTGCGTAATTCTAGACGGTTTGAGAAAGGGAAATTAAAAGAGAGATATTTTTAGGACATAAAAATTGTGTAAATGTCAGATGCAAAGAGCCCTTTAGAGTGTATATTATTCCTTTTTCTATACCCTTCTTTCGATAAAATGTCTTTTTAATTCTCAGGGGGGGGAGGGGGTAAAAATTATGGTAGTATTAGGATAGAAAGCAAAATCTTTAATTTAGGGGGAGGGTTGGCAAAATTAAATGTATGTCTCTTGTTTTACAAAGAAAGTTCATCCTTTAATAACAGAACAGAACACAATTGCTTTTTTAGAAAATTACACCTAGTGAGAAGAGTGTTCGATATTCAAATGACTTTGGTGGAAGCAAATAATGTTTCAGTTAAATCTTCAAAGTTTTACTTTCATGGAAAGGAAGGGATGAGGCACTTTAAATGTTCTTATTTTTGAATTCATGGATTCTAAACATGATTAAGAGGCTGTTATAAAAATCTTTCACTAATTTCCTTTCATCTCTAATATTATTATCATATACTAAATGTTTCTTCTTTTTTAAGGAGGATTCCGACAAATGCTCTCCCCCTGAAAAGAGAGCAAGAGGGAACGATGCCCCACCGATGCAAGCTGAAAGGCCTTCCATCATAAGATATGCCTGTTCCTTTTCTCATGCTCTGGACCAGCCATTGACCACTCAACTTGTAATGCCCGGAGCCTCTGACGCCAGTGACAGCTCTGTGCTACCTGCACAAAACTCTATGAAACCTGGCAGAAAATTGAAAAGAGAGTGGGCGGCTTCTCATAATGGCTCAGCCCCGTCTACTCAAGATCGTGAGGTTGCCCCCAGCATGCATTGCACGAGTTTTCAAGAGCTGTGTCGTCTACTCAAGCTCAGGAGGTTGCCCCCCTTCATGCTTTGCCAGGGCATTCAGGCACACAAGTGTAACCGAAATTTGGAAATGTAAGCATTTTTACCTCTACTTTCTACCTGATTATAGAAATATCTACCTATTTCTTCCAACTTTCTTTTAGCCTTTTCTTTTTACCATTTTTCAACACTGTAAAAGTGTGTCAGAGATATTAAAATGTTATGTTCGTTATATTATTAGACCCCCACCCCAACCATTGTTTTAAATTTCTCTGCTCCCTCCCCTCAGATATACCTAAATATAATGTAATTTTTTTTGCTTGTCAAAGAAACCGCTCTTTTTTAATCTTTCCTATCACCTTATTTTCTCTGCCTATTGCATAAATCTCCGCTATTTTTCAACCTCATAATAATATTTTTGGCTAATTTCTAGTTTACTGTTAGAGAGCCTTTTATCTCACCATTTGAAACTAATAATGCTATTTTTCGCTACAATTGTATAGTTTTCCCCGAGTTTTAAGGGACTTAGAAGTAAGCCCTTTTTTTAGGCCTTTCATTTCATCACAGTAAAAGTATGTCAGAGATGTTTTTTCTCCCCAAAGGATATATATTTTTCTCCCTTTTAAATCAGGTCAATTATAATATACATTCAGCCCTCTGAATTCTCATAGTGAAGCCAAAAAAGGCACTATATCCCGGACATAATTTCCCCATAGTAAATAGCAAAATATTTGCGTTATAAACTCCTTTTCAAAACGAATGCTTAATCTTGCTTCTACAAATATTATAAAAACAATTCTCTATCGGAAAGAGTTGTATATGGCATGAAAGCGATAGACTATCAAGTAAAGACCCCGGTTTTCTTCAAAGCAGATAAAGATTATTAATATGAAATTTTTTTGAGGGGTTGTTTGAACAATATCAAAACCTTCTATGTCCTCTTTTAGATTTTATTAAGTTGGAAATTTCAGAATATATAGAGTAGGGAACCAAATGCTACTAAGCGCGTTTTAAATTTTAATCAAATTTTAAAAATGGGGTGATTTAAACACTCTGAAAATAAGCTATTTTCTTTTATAGGATGTATTGGTACCTTATTCACCATCATCATCCTCATCAGTTGGGGAAGGAGAAGACGTGCCTCTGGAGCTCTCAAAAAATTCAACATGGAATGATATCATTTTACATCAAATTCCAGATAATATTGACGATTTTTTAACAGGTTATTTTAATGTAGATAATAGCGCAGTTGACCGAGGGGACCTACCTTTGCTAAGCCCGAACACCTTACAGCTTTTAGAGGGTTTTACCCGGGAATTAAAAGGGAACCCTCCCCCCACTGATTACATACTTCCACTTCAAACAACTGAAGTGACTTCCCATAGCCCTATTATTGAACAATGTGGGGGAGGAGGTGGTGATAATATACAAGAGGGGGAGGAGGAGGATGAAATGACTTCGAACAATCCTATTCATGAACAATGTGGGGGAGGGGTGGTGATAATATACAAGAGGGGGAGGAAGAGGGTAATATCCAATTTACATCATTTCCTGTCTTTCAACTGTCAAATTCAATTTTAAATACGATAGTCGTTTATAATGCAACTTTTGGCGACCCTTTTAATTCGCTTTTAGGGGGTAATTTTGTGTTTGACCCTGTAGAAATTGTCCATGGATATGTAGATAGAATTCGTGCACTGCTAGAAAACCAGATTCAGTTGTGGGGAGATAGGTATTCAATTAAGGTTTCTATTGTTTGAAAGGTATTTTATTTAAATGAGGGAAAAAGCGAGGTTTATCATCATTATTTGCAAAACGAGATGTTGGTCGTCTATCCACATTTAGAAAATTTTAAGGGTGTTCTTATGGAGTGGATAGGCCACATTAATATCAATCTCGAAAATTATAGCGAAAACGGGAGTGGGTCTGTAGTTCTTTATATTGAAAATTTAAGCGTTAATATTTTTAAATTTAAAAAATATTTTATTTTAAGAGGGGGGCATAGGGATGCGGGTACAGTTTTAAAATATCATCCAGATTTAGAGGGTTGCAAGGGTATTCAGCGAATCTGTTTGAGATAGGTCAAAAATGTTTCATGTACGCTTTCTTCATGTCAGCATTCGAGCCTCTAGCATGTGACGCATCAAAGACGAATTTAGAATATTGGGCTGTGCATGGGAAGGAGGGGTTCGATTTTTCCACTGTAGATTTTTCTTGTTCAGAAGAGAAATACCCAGTAATGCTCAGGTCTATTGATATTTTTGAAAAGGCCAATGCTCATTTAGATATCGGCGTTACTGTGGTTCAATATGAAACCGAATTTGAGGATGGGGTTTGGTCTAAAAATAAGGGGGCGGTGTTCTGAGCAAGGGACCCGTCGATTGAATTGGTGGAGCACTGGGTTTGATTGTTTTACACACTATCTAGTGACCCCAATACGATTGGCCATTTCAATCCAATTATAGACCTCAGTAGAGATCTGGGTGGGGGTAAGAAGAGAGGGTTATGTTTTTACTGTCCGAAACGCCTGTCTCGATTTCGTAGCGATTTAAAACTACGGATCATATGAAACACTGTAGCCTGCATGACTACCAGTCAGTGGAAACAGTTTCAGGGGATAGGGCCATTTTACGCTTTAAAAATTTTCAAAATACCCTGCTCCAGAGCAATAAAATATCTTTGGATTGTGAAGTGAAGCTAGTGGAAGTGAACAATCCTCGATTTCCAAATAGAATAAAAAAAACATCGAGCCATTGCAGTCTCCTACACCCACGCGCAAAGAAACAGTTCTAACAGCATGCAGTTGTTAGAAATTGTTGAAAAGTTGGATGAGGGAGAGTTCATGGTCAAGGCACTGACTAAATTATTTCGCATTTCAAATGGAGCTATTTTTTGCTTAAGGAATAGACCTTTTCCTATTTTGCGCTATGCGGCAGATCGCATCATTGTTAAAAATCAAACCAGTTACTGGATGTAGAATGGGGAGTGTGAAGAGAGGGAGATGAGGGAAGGGACTAGAGGGAAAAGAGGGGGAATGGAAAAGTCAGAGACCAAAATCACTTGTGGCAGGAAATATCCTCTGGGGGTAGTAATTTTAGAGGGGTAGCACATCAATCGTGTAACATAAACGTTAGCCAGCAGTTTTTTATTCTGGTTTTCATTGACAACGCAAATTATGATTTAAAATTTATTTTACCGGCATTGGCACGTATGCACAGGGAGGGAAGGGGAGAAGATAGTCCATGGGTAAATAATTCATTTACCTATAATATCATTCCCAAATCAACAGAGAAGCTAGTGCTTCTCGAGTTGAAATGGCAGGTAGTGAATAACGGGCATACGTGTTGGAATAACATCAGGTTTTTAGATTCATTTAGTTTTTTCCCCAAGGCATTGAGTCAATTGGTTCATGTGCAGAAAAGCGACAATTTTGAAAGTTCTTCTTTGCTTAAACAGCACTTTCCAGACAGTGAAATGTATGACCTATTGACCTGTAAAGGTGTATATGCATACGACTATTACTGTTCTGGCGCTCGCTTAAGCGAGGAGAAACTACCTCCAATTGAAGCTTTCTTTAATTCACTCACCAACAGTAAATGCACTGCCGAGGAATATGAATTTCCCAAGAAGGTGTGGGCTAAAGGTAATTGTAAAAATGAGTGGGATTATTGTAGACTGAACTTGGCCAGTGACGTTTTAACTCTGTTAGATATTGTCTGCAAGAACACAGACCAAATCTATTCAGAGTTTGGACTAGATATAGGCTATTATTTTTCCACACCACATTTGGTGATAGACTTCATTTTAAAAATTAGTAGGGAGGAAATAGGCTTAATAACTGACGTAGATCAACCCCTTCTTGTAGAAAGATCAATGAGGGGTGGGTATGTTTTTCATGGAAATCGCGTTTTGACAACAGATCCAAGCGGACAAAACAGCAAGGGTGCAAAATCAAATGCAGTTTTCATGGACATGAACTCATTTTACCCCTCGGCAATGTCTCAATACTCTTTGCCGTGTGGGAACTATAAATGGCTTGAGAACCCTTGTGAGTTCCCCGACATTAACACCGTCGAGGACAATGGGCCACAAAGATGGTTCTTTGAAATTGATGGTCACGCTTCATGATTCAGTCAGAGATTTTGTTTTCCCCTATATCAATCAACCAGTGACCAAGGACTCACTGAGTCCCTACAATCGATCATTGGTTGAGGATATGGGGATGCACTGGACCCCCTCTAAGAAGAAACTGATTGCAGATCTGGACCCTAAACAGAATATCGTTGTTCACCATGTGCTTTTGCACTGGATGGTGAACAATGTTTTCCAGATCATCAAAATATATAGGGTCCTGCAATTCAGTCAAAAACCCTACTTAAAGACGTTTATTAAAATTTTTTTATAAACACTCTGGAGCAAACACTAAAGTAGAGAAGGAAATGTACAAAATCATTCTAAATTCAGCGTTTGGCAAAATGTGTGAAAGCCTACGGAACAGATCTCGTTGCGACGTCGTGACTGACCGCCAAAAATGTGCACTAACAATTGCCGACCCCAATTTTACATTGTTCTCGAGCAGTGACGAGTATGGTCCTTCTACACAGGAAAAAGAGAAATGTGGTACTGAACAAGAATATAGCAGGAGGTAGTTCAGTACTTGAAATTTCCAAAAAGCTCATGTTGTCGTTTTTTTATAATATGTGCAAGGTACAATGGCCACGGGAGGGGGAGGTTCAAGTTTGCTATGGGGATAAGGATTCTCTGCTGTTAAAAGTTAAAACCGGGGATTTATTGGGGGATTTAGAAAATGGGGAACACATTAGCTCGCGGATGGATTTCACCAACTGGAATCCGTCCCTCTATCTCGATTTGGTGAAACGTCAGGCCCGCAACAAAGTAACAATGTTAAAATAAGAGACGAGGATCGATTTAATATCCAAGGGGGTAATCCCGAGTCCTAAAATATATTGCGTTGAAACTCATAACAGGGATGTAAAACAGGCATGTAAAGGGGTGCCTACACATTTTGTAAAGAAAAATTTCAATATGAATATGTACAGACACTGTGTAGAGAGTAGCCTAGTGCTGAGAGCATAAGTGCTTGAAATTCGCTCTCTAGAGTATAAAAATTATACTATAAGAGTGGAACAGAGTGCATGGGGGGTCCCACCCGCGGCCGGCTTTCGGCCCGCGGCTCCCCGGAGGGTGGGGGGGGGTATTAAATTCATAGTGTTCAACTGTGATATTGTTCAGGTTCGCGTTTTAAGTGGTTTTTTTTCAAGTGCTGTTGTACAAATAGTAATGTTGTAAAAATAGTGTTCTTGCTGGACAAAAAGTGTTTTTTTTATGACAATAAGTGCTAATGTTGTGCATATAGTGTCGTTGTTCTTGTTGAACAAAAATTGTTTTGATAATAAATAGTCTTCTTTTCGAACAAAAAAGTGAAAAATGTTGTTTTTAATAAATGTTGTTCTTGCTGGACAAAAAGTGTTTTTATGTTAATAAATGTTGTTCTTAATAAATATTATTGTTGTTCATGTTAATAAATATTATTGTTGTTCATGTTGAACAAATAAAGTTTTTGTTCTTGTTGAACAAGTGTTTTTATGTCAATAAATGTTGTTCTTGTTGAACAAGTGTTTTTATGTTGAATAAATGAATGAAATATTGTTTTTGATGTTCTTGTACTAGATAGATCTAAAAAAATTACTACTTATTCATTGGACGAATATGGTTTACAGTTAGTTGTATTCCGACAGTTGTCAACAGCGGCAGCAGTATGTATCAATTTAAAACACCATTCAGGTCGTTTCTGTGGGGTCCATCAATGTCTGGGAAAACAACACTTTTAGCTAAAATAATCTAAAATTGTAATAAAATGTTTTTGAAAAAACCAAAGAAAATTTATTATTGCTATAGTATTTGGCAGGAGTCCTACGATCAAATAAAAGCTATTGCCACATCCATACCAATACAACTCATACGGGGAATTTATGTTTTCAATAGTATTCAACCAAATTCGTGGTTGATTATTGATGATTTGGCTGAATCCATTGAACAGTTCTCACAGGAAATGCTAGAGCTTTTTATCGTTCACTCTCATCATAAAAACATGTCCATAACCCTAGTTCAAAACAATCTGTTTCATCAGAGTAAATGTATGAGAACCCTTGCTTTGAATTGTACCATCTATATTATCTACCGAGTTGTTCGTAATTCTAGCTTGCTAATAACTCTCAATAAGCAAATATACCCCAGCGCCCCAAATTTCTGCTGTCAGCATACACTCAGGCGACAAATAAGCCCTACGGCTACATTTTTCTAGATCTTAATCAGAGCACACCCGAGGATCTACGTGTAGTTACAGATATTTTCGACAAAGAAATTACTGTATATCTTCCGGTGAACAGTAGAAAAAGCTATTAGTTGCCATCATGACACTGAAGAAACTACACGAACAACAGCATTTATTTTCCGTTATAGGCAGTTCAAAACCTCCACCCAGGAAGGTTTTACTCAAACATGGTGTTGGCAAAGAATTTATTAATCTAATATCTGAACTTTGTTTAAAATTTAACTGAGGGTATTTTACACCTGTCAGAAAGTTCTTCACAACAGACAACGCAACATCGTTCTACAGTAAGTACCTTGGCTTGCAGAAACAAGGGAAAATTTTTTTAAAGAAAAGACTCCTTCAAGAAGGTGATAGCTTTCTTACACATTTACTATCGATAATTGCAGGACTTGTAAACATTTTTCTCTAGAGAATGGCTAAAACCTATAAATTTACGCCATTTGAACTTGTCCTCTCGCCCGTGGAACATTTTGAAGACAATCTAAGCAATTTATTTAATGATGAAAATATTGCCGATGACAAAAAGCTAGTTTTACTTCAAGATGCATTGCGACGTGTGGACAAACATAGACCTCACCATCTTCACAGATCGTGAGAGACCCACCGTCATCACAGATCCCTCTAAACGGGAAACATCTCCTCAAGATTCAGCAGCAGTGCAATCAAAGGAGAAGGAATTCAATTCCATAGTGTCAATCATTGGAAAAATATTGCCAGTGACTTATTGAGAACAGAGTAAAAGAGTATTATCATATCTCATGATGGAAACTGCTGATGATCAAGTTCAAGTTGACAGCACAGGGAAACGAATTATAATTCAGGGGAAAAGTTATAGTCTAGTTGATTTAATTTGTGATATGGTGACTAATCGTAAAGGACTTTTATCATTTGACAATGATCTATACACCTTTCTAAATGCATAAAACTTCCCCAAAAGTCTTATTGGTAATAAGCAAATTCTAAAGAAACTAAGAGAATATAGTCCTCCAACTACACCAACGCCATTATTTAAAAAAGAAGAAGATTCAATATTGGAAAATACTAGCAATAGCAGCAGCAGCAGCAGCAGCAATGATTTTATAACACCTGTGGCTAGTCAAAAGTGAAGACGGATTGGTTCAGCCTCCAGTGTGCAAAAGGGGAGTGGACATTACACTACGTGTTTGCAATCAAAATGGTTGAAGTTCTGAAACATGTCTATGGAAATTTTGGTAAAGCGGGAAGTCTAATTTCCCCCAAAACGCTTTCTAAAGTTGCCTCTAACATAGACGGCGGCAGCACATTAAAAAAAGCAAAAGAGTATCTACAGACTGAACCGAGTTACACACTGCATCGGAATCGCAGACTTCGTGGCAAACAATATCGACAAACTAAAGCCTTTTTCCCTCTGCATATAATGCAAACTGATCTTTTGACTTTAGATGCGATTCAACGACCTCATAATGCACCCTACAAATATATTCAGGTGGCAATCAGTGTCTTTAGTCACTATGCCTATGCCATTCCATTACGATCAAAGAGAGGTGTTGAAGTTGCTCATGCTTTAGAAAGTATTCTTGAACAGGATTGCTATAGAAAAATTCAATCAGATCGTGGTAGTGAATTTGTTAATCCTCATGTGCAAAAGGTTCTATGGAAATATAATACTCCACTTTATCATAGTCACAGTCCGATAAAGGCTGCATTGGCTGAACGATTGATAAGAACGATTCGTCTATTAATTTCAAGATATTGTACACTGAAAAATACACCTTCTTTTATTCATGATTTAGATAAAATCATGCAAATATACAAACAACGACCTCTTCGATCATTTTCCAACTCAAGCCCTCGGGAAGTTCATTGAAGTGAAAATAAATTTGATGCTTTTCTAAAGCAATATTCCAATGAAAATGAAAATAATTTGAAGAAGAAATTCAATGTTGGTGATACTGTTCGAATTAATAGAACCACCAATATTTTGGAAAAGGGAAATTATTTATGGAGCACTGAACTTTTTATAATGTTCAAAATCCTGGACACCGAACCCACGACATATCGACTGCGAGACACAAAAGATGATGAGATTCTCGGCGGTTCTTATGAATATGAATTGAAAACGTTAGAAGCACTAGTGAAATTTATCAAATTGAAAAAATATTAAAGAGTCGTACTCATAGGGGCCAGAGACACTTGCTTGTTCGCTGGCTAGGATAAAACTCTGATATTGATTCTTGGGTCAGTGCTGAAGATATTAACAATGCCCAATGATTTCTTTGTGACTTTTATGACCAATGTTTCTGATCCTCTCTACAATGACTTGATTAGAACAAGTGATTTTTGGACGAAACTCTCTCCCACTATCAAATTCAATGAAAAAAAGTATGAAGTGGCTCTTGTCGACTGTATTCTCAAAAGTACCTACGACATCCTGAGAAAAGATCGCGAATATGAGATAAAAGCTATACCATTCGACTGGTCACTCTTTGCCGCGTATGAATGGGTTGAAGCACTTAAATCTAGTGAATATCCTCATGTCACATTGAAATATAAAGAATATGCTAATATGATGGAATTGTGTGCAAAAATCAATAGAAAATTCTCATATCGTAGGAATGGTTCATTCCATTTAATTATTCAATGGAATATGATAGGATTTACATTACCTCACCCGTTGAGACTGAAATGATTCATCTCAATGATGATCTGAGAGATGTTCTTGGCTTTAAACAGAATATGATCAGTGGTAGAAATGCTGCAACTGTTAGCGGGATAGATAATGTTATTTTTGCTGATTATTGACCTGGTTTCGCCTCGGACACTTGTATATTTCTCTACGCTTCATTTGTGGAAACATCCCGGGTTGGCAATAGCAATGTTCCCCTCCTACGAGTTCTTGAACGAAAAACCAATCAAAAACTCATTCACCACTACAATATAAAGCATCTTCAGTATATTTCCGTAAACACTTCCTATTTGGATATCTGTCAGTTAACACTAAGAACTGAATTAGGTGATCCTCTAGCAATATCAAAAGGTTTGGCTGTGATTACATGCCAATTTCAACCCATCGTTCAACAACAACACTATGTCTAATAGAAAAGTGGTATTCATTTGTCCTGATATTGACTGCTATGTTAATACTATTGGCCCAAGACAACAGGGCAATGGAATGGACTATTATAAAGGTCACTCGTCAATGTCTGGCTACGGTCTTGGCAGTTGGTTTGCTAAGTTTTTTTGTTCTGCACTACCTCTGGCTAGAAAATATATTGCACCGTCTGCGACAGATTTTGCATCCTCTACACTATACGATTGGGGCTCTGGCGAGGATTTAAAAAAAAGTGCTTCGGAAAATCTTAGGTACAGTGCGCGAAACCTTGGTGAGTGATTAAAACAAAATGAAAAAGGTTTAAAAAGGTCGAGAAACAATGCATCACTCATCTGTCTCTCCTCAGGTCAGAAACGAAAGACATCACCCCTGTCAAAGAGAAGGAGGAAAAAGCCGACACGCACTGTAAACACTAGAAGAAGAAGCCCCAGGAAGAGAATTGTTACATAAAAACTAGATTTTTTCTCTTAAGATATCCTACCTACCGCATAAGGATTCCCAGCCTTCCATCATCTCCTCATTGAATCTATTCAATGCAGAAAATGTTGATGTGAGTGTAAAACATGGATACTATGAACAACTTTATCTACAACAACCCCTCTCCGATAATATCCACTTTCAAATTTATTCCAATGAAGACTACTTTATGGACATGTCTTCAACATTTATAGATTTACAAATGAAAGTCCGGAAATCCGATAATACATTGCCAATTCTTGCCGATAGAATATCCTATGAAAATTGTATATTACATAATTTATTTCGTCAAATCAGTGTCTACATCAATGGCACACTGGTGAGCACAAGCAACAATCTTTCAAATTATACAAGCTATATACAATTCATGCTGATGACACCCAAGTCATACAAAGAATTGAGAGGCACCTCCAATGGATATGAATATATTACTAATACTGATAGTACAGATGCACTTAAAAATGCTACAACTAGTGAATTACATCTAGTTGGAAAAATATATCATGAAATATTTAATATACCCCAATGGCTACCACCCAATATTAAAGTGGATTTAAAATTGACGCTTGCACCATCCAATTTCATATTGAGAAAAGAACTTGATGCCAATTCCGATGTAACTCTCTCCCTCACCTCGGCAATACTACATGTACGTAAACAACAAGTCATGAGTTCTGTTGCTTTGGCAGTGGAAAAACTGTGAGCCAGTGGAAATAATATTAAACTATTTGTTCCTCATACAATCACCGATCAACGTCATATTGCCGTGGGGTCACGCACATTCACCGACTCATCCTTTATCAATGGCGAAATTCCGTCAAAACTCGCTTTGGCATTTGTAAAAAGCGCTAGTGCAATAAGATCGTGGACTGGATGTCCACATAAATTTGAACTGTTTGGGCTTTCATCTCTTGTCTGCAAAGTAAATGGAATCCCACTCTACAATCTATCTTTTGATAAATCCTATAGAACATTGTATGAGTTGACCATGCAAACCCTAGATCATGATTCGCAACTATTTGAAAATGGTATAACCGAAGAAATGTCTGCTAAAACACATGGTATCATTGTATTGGATTTGTCTGGCACCCAGGATATGAGTATAGTATGTACGGGGAGTTTGCGATTAGAGTGTACATTTGCTGATCTATTAGCTGAGAGTATTGTACTAATCCCACAAAATCAATATGAAACCTATTGAGAAATCCCTCCCGAAGGCAGTGTTCTTCTAGAATTGGCGCCATGAACTTCAGTCAAATATTCAGTGTATTTAATATGGATCCCTACATGTCCCATTACAGATCCTATTGTCTGCCCTCGGACTTTCCAGAAAAATTCAAAGTTGTAACAATACCCTAATTATTATTAATAGCAGTCCGTCGACTGTGCAGACGGGTCATTGGCTGTTTATCTTTCAAACAATGAAGACGATTGAATTTTTTGATCCTCTTGGCCTACCCTATACATTCTACACTCCCCACATCAGCAAATATATTGAGAGCAGTGGGAAAACTATTATTCAAAATCGGAAGAGAGTGCAGGATCTGACGACTAAAAGCTGTGGCTTCCATGCACTACTAAATTTTGTGTTCCGATGTCGCGGCTATACTTACAAGCATTTTCTCAACATTTATGTAGACAATCCACGTGTGAACGACTTTCTAGTGGAAAATATCCTCTCAGACCTGTATAATACTGATTTCGGTGCCCTAAGAGTAAAGTGCTTAAAAATGTATGTGAATTTGTTTATTAATAAAATGTATGTATACAACAATGTCCTTATTCTTCACTTTATATTTCTTCTTCCTTTGTGTATAGGCAACTGTTGTGAACCAGTAATGTTGGTAAATCATTTGGATTCACTGTATATTGATTTTGATTGGCTACAAAGTCGGGATCACATTTTCTACTGTATAATGTAACTTCACTCTTGTCATATTTCTTTGTAAAGTCATTGATACTGTTTGCATTCATATTCTGAAATTCCCGAGTTTCAATCTGTCTATTTGAAGCAATATCACATACAGTGTTTTCAAATGGTGAATCACATTCGGTAACTGCCAAATAAAAATCACTTGGTTTATAGTCATAATAGGCAGTGTCGTCACAACTACTACTACTACTAACAACTCATCGCAGCACCAAGCCGCCTGAGGCAAACACAGCTACGCACGCTCCTCCTCCACCCCAATCTATTCAAAGCCTCCCTTTTTACACCCGCCCACGAAGTTCCCATTTCCATTAAATCTTTCTTTATGACATCCTCCCAACCCAGACGGGGACGACTTACTTTCCGTTTAGCCCTAAATGGTTGGCCGAAAAGAACAATCTTCGGCAATGTGTCATCCTTCATCCGAACAACATGCCCTAACCACCTCAACCTTTCTTTCATTATAGACCTAGAAAGCGGTATTGAACCACATTTTTCGTATAGCCTATTGTTTGAAATACGGTCAGTCAGCCGGGTACCCAAAACAATCGTAGAAACCAGTCTTGTTACCCCAACAGTTGAATCGAAGACCAGATTCTTCCTCCCAGAATAATTTAAATCCACGACGATTCCAATCTCGTAGAAATACACTAAAATCACGTTTGGCATTCTTTCTAATCATACCGGGGTAAGTATTCTCCCATTGATCACATTTGTCAAAGTGACAACTGGAGCACAGATGTCTTCTAGGGTGAGAGTCACAAATCTCTTCAAGACATGAATTACATCCTTTAATTTGCACTGCATAGCGTCTATGTAATTTACAAGGATTACTTAATTTGCACTTTTCATTATAGTCATCAATAATTTTACAATTCTCACATTGTGTCCAACTGCCAAGAGTGTACATGCATAGTGGACATGTCTAGAACATTTTTTTTGGTTTCTGATGTCAACTCTCTCACAGGTAAAACAAAATTGATCATCCTCGTTCGATAAATTCAGGGTGGAGGAATGGGAGAGGAGTAACTCTGTGACGTCACCTCTGACAAAAGGGATGGGAGCCATCGACATTGAATTTATGGTGATGTTTTAAAAAGTATATCCACGATATTATTGTGCTTTGTTCCAATTAATATATCAATAAATTGAGTATAAGCATTTGAGTCACATCGACAAAGTTTCATACAATGGTTCAATGGGGGAGAATCAGTTTTCATTATATTGTCAAGTGTTCTCCGAGAGAATATCCTGCGTTGAAGAGATAACTCGAGAAAATCATCATCCAAAATCAAATGTTTTTCCATAAACACCAGATTCGTTCTAATTCTCTCTTTCTCAAATTTATTCATTTTTCAATCCTATCACTCTGACTGCTGACTCTAGACTGACCATGATTCTTTAGCCTAACATTCTAACAAAAAGAAAGGGAACATTTTTGATTTCGAAACAATTTTATTGGATAATTACTACAATAGTACTAGACAACTACATATAGCATTACAGCTTATTGTCTACGATATGTTTTATTAACGCAGTTAAAGCATATTAAAGTCTATTCACATACACTATATCAACTTTTGCAGCGACACATAATTGATCCTCCATTTTAAATTTTCTCAAGGATATTACATATCTTGCATATACTTCATCCCATTCCAGACAAAGCCGTGATCCTTTCGTTATTTCCACTGCAATGTTTGGTGCTCTTGTCTTATTGCTACCAACTCCACTATCAACTTCTAATGGGGTAAACATTTTACTCATCATCAGCACAAATATATCCAAATTAGTAAAGTCAAACTGTTCTCACTCCTTTGAATTCTATTCACACACTAATAACAACTATAGCAAAAATCCTTTCCTCATATTCTTTGCAATACTCTCCTACTAATATTTCCGACTCCCTGATTGGCTTAGAAGGAGACACGTGATCCTGTTCTTTTCCTAGTCGAATACGCAATCAATTTCTCAGAAATCTAGTTCCCCTTCGATTACGCAATCAAGTTCTAAGAAATCCAGTTCCCCTCTTGTCCTAGTAGATTACGCAATCAATTTCTCAGAAATCAACTTCCCCCTCTTTTCCTAGATCAATACATCAAATCCCGTTAGCGCGCATGTGCAAACTTCACCCCAGAGTCATTACACCTAGACGAACAACAACAAATAAGTTGACCTTGACCCCATTAGACTCAATCGATAATCCTTGAATAAATTATGTAAGCTTGGCGTTAGACTCAATTGTAGATGGCACCACACGGTCCCGTTCATATTCATTAGGGCTTTCCTACTGACTCCCTCCAAAAACTAGTGAGTAGGCGCTTAAAAGCTGAAAAAGAGCCTTATTTCTCAGTCTTTTAAAACTTGGGGGAAACTTTAATATTCTAGAGAAAAGCTTTTAATATCTCTGAAAAGCTTTTACTACGTTGAAAAATGGCAAAAAGATAAGGTAAAAATGCTTACATCCTCAAATTCTGGCGGTGCTAAACTGGGAACTGATGGCAGCGCATGTTGGAGGGTACCGACAACGTCATGACCTTGCGTAGGTGGGACGGGTCTTGAAGGCCCCGGCAACGCTTGATAGAGGGTGACCTCACAATCTTGTGCAGCTGTGGCATTATGAGCAGCCATCCACTCTCTCTTTAATTTTCTACCAGGCTGCATTGGAGCCTCCGCGGATGAGACTTGGGCAGCCAGCGTGGCAGGTCGATGGTGTGGAACTGGCGCTGGTAGTGTTGCATAATTTTCGGCCACGTAGCGGTTTTCCACAGTCGGGGTGGTATGTTGGCTGGACACCGTGGCAACTCGGTTGTGCTGATCTTGGGATGCAAACCTGGGTCGGGTAGCTATATCTAACATCTGCACAGGAGTTGTTTCGCCCACTCTTGCTCGCTTGTTGGGAGGAGTGAGGGCTGGGAAATTCTGAAAAGAAGAGGAAATATGAGTATAAAATAATGATGTTATAGAAAAAAATTAGTACCCTTCCTTCTAGAAACCACCTACAAAAGCCATAGAAAACAGAATTTTCATGCTATAAATATTTAAACATTGTCTAAAATAAGTTACTATTTCCAGGAAAGCGTAGAAAATAGAAAACAAATAATACGCATTTGTTGCTTTATACATAGGAATTAAAAAAAAAATGCCAGATAATAATTTATTTGTAGCCTTGGTCCGCATGTGAGCCCTACTAATGGAGGGTGAGACATAATGTTTTTACCATTTAGTAGCAATAAACAGCTTAAAAACCAGTTTTTTTTTTGCATAGAATGTAAATAAATATTTTTATTGTCCCATCCTCTCTCCTTACACGCAATTTCAAGGCCTAAATACTTCAATAACGCATTAATTTTGCCGAGAAATTTCTTTCTAGAATTATGCAAAATCGTAAGCTTGATAATAACCCTTCCTTGTGGTGGGAATAGCAACCTTGTTTTGTTAATTTAGACAAAGTGCGTGCGAAAAGATTTGTTTACAAAACCACCCTTTTTAGACGTATTCACATATATTTTTGTTAATTTAGACAATGCATGCAAAATGATTTTGATGGTTTTAAAGGCATGAAGAGAATAGACTCTTTTTTTAGTAAATAATTCTTTTTGAACGAATTAAATGGTAATGAATAGTGGGAGGAGGGGGGGCGGGGTTACATAGTGAAAAAAAGAGTATATATTAAACATGGCAAAGTATAATTTTTTTTTTTTTTTTGGGGGGGGGGGGTAACTATTGAGAGATAGGCACTTACTTGATTGTAGGTATTATCCATTGTTTAAGATGCTTGTTGTGTCTTAAATTGCTTAAAAGACACTGATAAGGAAATGTCTTTACCCGGTCTATATATAGCTTATTTTGAAGGGGGGAGTTCTCTATGGCTTTTAATAGAAAAGCTTTGCGAGTTTTGCTAGCTGGGGATATGTCTAGAAAGACATCACGGGGGATTTCAACCACCTGGGAGACAAGTTTTTGTCTAGAAACAAGAAATGCGCTAGAAATCTAGCCTAGTAACACTATTTTGCCAAGTAACAGGGAAAAGGGTATGTCCTTGAAATCTTGTATGGACATGCCGAATCTTACCTGCACCTGCCTAATCTTGCCTGGGCGGATATTTCGCCAAGAATCAGGTGTAAGGGGCTAGGAGCTTCACTTATTATTACTACTTTTCTATTATACGGACTACATTCCAAGTAATCATGCCTGGAAACTTGCCAAGGGTGGGAATTTCACCTAAAATTGTGACACCTGGTCGTGCCAAATCTTTCCAGGGAGGTAATTTCACCTAAAATTGCGACATCTGGTCGCCAAAACATAAAATCACCGTTATATATTCTTCTTGAACCTCTGGAAGAAAAGAGTAGTCCGTATGGGTCCCTTTGAAACCTCAGGACCCTCATTACTCATGAGAGCGACACAGGTACAGTTTATCATGAAAATATCTGAAAACTTTTAAGTTATAGTATGGATTGGCTTACAAAAAAAAACACAAAATAGAACTACTACTAACAACTTAGCGCAGCCCCAAGCCACCTGAGGTCCACACAGGTACGGTTTATCGTGAAAGATATAACAAATCTTAAGGCATAGTATGAATGGCTCGCGAAAACATGAAAATACTACTACTAGTAATAACTCATTGCACAACCAAGCCACATAAGGTCGACACAGGGTCGTTTTATCAAGGAAATATCTGAAAATTTTTGAGGTGTACTATAAATGGCGAACAAACATGAAAATACTTCTACTACTACTTTTAAGATTCTCCTATTTTTTGTACTAGAAAATCAGGCTGATTGTTGCTCTAAGCAGGCTCTGGGTAAACCTATGCCTCTAAGCGTTCCTTTTGAACGTATTAAATTCAATTTATAAATCTGTCCTCCCAGAGATCTTAAAGTAACAATCAGTCAATTGGTAGCGTGATAGACTGAGGTGATTTAGTTCGAAATCGGTACTCAAAATCCAGTGACAACTAAACTTTATTAGTAAATTTGATAAAAAAGGGAGATATGTTGTAATTCTAATTATTATAAACCCTTCCAATAGCTCTCTTCAGGGTTGAGTAATCTTACATTGTGTGTGTGTGTCCGTCATCCAGGAGGTTTCCTCTATTGTCCACGCGGTTTGCCGAGAAAAAGTACAATTTTTAATTCTGGGCTATTGAAATTCTAACTGAATAAATTGCACTTGGCTAATTTAGTTAAAGCTTGGGTTTATTGTGTTAGAGTCCTTTGGTCTAAATTATAAATTTAGTTAAATTATGTTAATTTGGTTTGAAATGGGAGCACCAAAGTTATGAGTTTCATATGATTCGTTAGCGTTCTTTAAGAAGATAAATCAAAGGGGTTTGAAAAAGGGCAAAGCTGGAAATAATCAATAAGTTAATTACAAATGTATCAGTAACTTCAAAACAAGGCATCTTATAATTATTTCTTGTAGAAGGAATTGGTGTTCCTCGGATCTCGAGCAAATCTTAAACTTGCTTAGGAAAGGTTTTTGGATTGAAGCTCCCTAGACTTGAAAATATCTTAAACTCTCTGTCTGTCCGATATTACACCCCTCTCCTTGGTCTATCTGTATAATATCAAGGTCATCATTTGTATGTAAAGCTCGAAAAGGATTAGATAGTTAACGGACGAATAAAATATAGGGCTCTCCTCTCGGATTTGATCTGCCGAATGACGTTGAAAGGATCCAAGTGGGGGTTACGCAAAACTGGGGTCCAGGGAATTCTAATTTCTGGGTGTGAGATATGTCATAAATACTAAGCTTAAGTTCCAAGAGACACTAGGCTGGGAAAGGGGGGCACAAAGCTCTTCTAGCTTTCACTCCTTGTTTTATGGTTTTCCCACCTAAGCCTTAGAATATTCAAAGCTTATTCCATGAAGTTTAAGTTTCTGGGAAGAAATTAATTTTTGATTATCTTATTCTTTAATAAAACTGTCCTGTATTTAGACAGACTTAACTTTAACTATAGGGACGTATACAGACAGAACTAAATAGCCAACCCTCAAATAGAATAATAATCTAACAAGAATCTTAAGTTATCTTACCGGGTACTCTCCGCTCTTTGTTATAATCTAATAACTTTTAATTAGATCATATTTCTCTTATTTAATCAGAAGGGATTCAAAACTATCTTAACTTATCCAAGAGAACTCAACTTTTTAATAAACTAAATGGGTAAGTTCCCAAAAGGGAAGATGCAGCTACGACTAAAGTTACGGCTAAAGAAAGGGGAATTTGAAGGATTCAATTGATAACTTAATTCAACACAGAAATCGGCTCTTCTTGGTTTAGACAACAGTGACGAAAACGTTTAATATTATTACTTTAATTTTAAATAAATTGAGACAAGGCAGGTACTTGCCATAATTAGTTAAAAAAGTTATTTACCCAAAGTTTCTTTCTAGTCTGCTCTCCTCACAAGATAACCCTGATTTCCTTCTGATCCGTACATTTTATTTACTCTATTACTTAATTTTGATTCGTTTAGCAACTTTCCGTTCCGTCCTTTTAGCCAATCCCCAACTTTCTGTTAAAAAGTAGCTTTTTCAAGTTTTTTACGGCCTTGATTCTCAGAGCTTGAAATGTCGTAACATTACGACATTCCACTCTGTTTTATACGAAACTGGTCTCAATTGGATCTTGAGATATTTATTGTGGGTTCAAATACCGTTCGAATACTTAAATAAAGAAATGTCACTACAAGATTTACGATTAGATATACAAAGCGAAGTTATTTTCAAATTTAATTTAATTTGAAATAGTCGCTATATTTCTGATCTATTAGAGCAAAGGGGATCCCAACCTTTACTGAAATTGAGTTGCTAAATTTTATACAAAAATAAAGCCTTTTTTGTATATTTTATATACAAAAATAAAGCCTCCTTACAATCTCCGCCACTTAAAATCTTAGTATAATTTTTGTTTTAAAAGGGATAAAAGAAAAGGAACACAAATTTACTAAGAATCATTGTACCTCAATTTTTCCTTATGCTAGTTCTATATGGAACCCCTGAGACTAATGGTCTCGATAATCTGTCCATAATTGTCTTAATTTTTTTGAATATCAGACCTACTGAAAGTAATCCTATTATAGACACAGATAATGTATAAATATTGGAAGTCAGTGTCCAATATGTTGTTACATGTTTTCCTTTTTCCTTATTGCAAGGAAACTCGTATATGCCTCACTTCATCCAGGCCAATGGTTGAACTAAACCTATTCTGAAAGTAATTAGCAAGTAAATATTCAATTTAGTCTTCCTAATGTAGTGGAACTTATGCAAAGTTCTGAGCCAGAATCCTTATGAGTTTATGCGGATATTTTTAACCTACGGTTTCTTTTCCTGTCGTTTTCGCGGCATCTGAAATCAAACCCCTGCCCCTGTGTTGGCAAGCAGAGATAAATCGACTCTTTGATTACTTAAGTTTAAGATGGAGCATATCTTTAATAATAAGAAAATTTATTAATTGACCTTTACGAACAGCTGAATTTAATTTTTCTTATTTGGGCTAATTTCAACCTTTATTTGCAATTTTGGGGATTGACCATTCAAAGTGAAGGTTTAAGGCAGATATTTTTAAAATTAGAAGAGACGGAAGCTTAGTAGCTTTAGTCCTTTATGCTTAATTAGGCAAAGTTATAGAGGACTAGTAAAGGTAGAAAAACACTTAATGACAAATTGGTATTTATATAAGCTATATAAATTATTTATATAAGCTATATAAGTTTATATTTATATAAACTATGCCTCAGGAGTTTCAGTTTTTCGCTTCTGTAATTCAAGTTTGGCGTCATTAAGTAAAATGAAGGCTCAGTCATAACTCTTATTCTTTATTGACAATTATAACTGTACTTTGGTGAAGATATTAGAGACATTTTTTTCAAAATATAAGTGAATGCTTGAAAGAGTATTTAATGGTGCCAAAACGTCCTTTAACAATGGAAGACTTGAAAAACCAAACGCTAATAACAAATATATTCTATGATGAAAAAATAATCCGTACCCAGTCTCCATTTGAAAAAAAATTCGAGTTATGAAATTTTGAACCTTTCGAACATTCTGAACTCATCTCCTTTGTTGGAGACAGAAAAATCACAAATTATTACTAGTTTAAGTTAGTGTGTGGTTATATTGTAAGGAGGCTCTTATATAATTCCTATAATTCGTATCCTGTATTTGACGGATATTTTCCTATGGGTAGCGTTTTTTAATCTCAACAATATTCTAAATCCTATGGGCAGTGCCTTTATATTTCAACAATACTCTAAATCTTACGGTCAATGCGCTTTATACCCATAAATTTTCCTTAGACGGTGCTACTACTATATTTTTACCAATGTGCTTTGGTCACCATTCGCACTAATTTGCCATTTTCTTGTGGTGTCAATTGACCAAATATAAAAGGGGTTACAAGAGAAAATATTATCTCTAGGAGTGGGGTAATTAACACTAAATTTATCATTTCTCAAACAGAGTTCATAATTCTTTACAACCTCTTCAATTTGGTAATACATATTTTCAAAGACACCACATTGTCCTAATTTATTTAGGGTCTTGACAGCTCTCATTTTGGCCTCCAGAAAAAGACCTGAATGTGTGAGATTGTTTTCCTTTGTAAAATGATCTTAAATTGACAAGTCTTTTTTCTTTGTCGGAATCCCCCATTGCACACAACAAGCCATCCACGGGAAACAAAAGTGGATTTTTTAAACTTTTACAAAAAGGATTCTTTTCTTTCCCAAATTCGAGATTTCTGGTTCTGAGTTCTGCTCAAAATGTCAAATCTTTGAATTTTTTCAATCTCCCGTGGTTCACCTTTCTTGGCGTATAGGTCTGTGGGTGTGTCAGACCCATCTCAATTATTTGTTCCAGCTCCTTCCTGAAAGCTGGTCTTCGCAAGTTCCACCGCCCGAACTTGTCTTTCTCTCTACGGTTCACCCCTCTTAGGGTCTAGATCCGTGGGTGTTTCGGACCCTTCCAAATTCTCCGTGCCAGCCATTCCTTCCCAAATGCTGGTCTTTACAAATTTTACCGCCAGATCCTGTCTTACATGGGATTTAGTTTCACTCACCTTAAAAACTGTCCCGCCTTCGGTTCGTTGTTTGGACCAAATCTTCCTACACTGACCTCACCCAGTTTGCCATGAATAGATCCAGAGGCTAAGCATCTATCCTTGCCAGGACTGTTCCCTCTTATAGAAGGAAGATCCCATTCAGTAGTCTTATTACTGAATCATCCCCTTTCTAATTTTTTATTAGCCCCGAGAATGCTTGAACTAACTAAAATTGACCCATATCCCTCAGAGGACCCAGTCAACCCGGTCTGGCTACACTGTTCCTTCATACCCTCCTTAAGCTTCTCATTTTTTCATAAGCATCTTGGGGAACTTTTAAGCTTAAGGGTGTATTTTCTAATTCCATTATCTCCCTGACTTCCACCTTAATTTCAGGGTACTCTAGTTGGAATTTTTCATTTCTTCTTTGCTTATCCCAAAGAAATCAATTGGAATCTCGTCTCCAAATAGTGCTAATTACTCAACTTTCAACTCGTCAAGATTAATAGACCATTTTTGTTCAGCAATAAGGTTTGAACCTGCTTCCAAAATACCTAACGTACTAAAAAACCTTAAACAACAAACGAAGACTCGTAAGAACAAAGAAAAAATCTATACTAATAAATACTGTCAATATTACCACTCAAATTGACACTTTTTCAAACTTACTACTAAAATGAACACTGTTTAAACCTTTTTGACACTGCTAGGCCGGAAACAACCGTCGGACAGATTGAAAACACGCCTTCTTGGGTAGAACAAAGGACTAAATTTGACCAAAGTTTATAATTTTTGTTAATCCTCACCCTCTTAAACGAAAGTTGTACAGAACTTGAGTACCGCTGGCAAAAGTTGTAAGATTGCCCTATTCTTAGGACAAGAATGTCAGGCTGATTGTTGCTCTAAGCAGGCTCTGGGTAAACCTATGCCTCTAAACGTTTAATCTGAACATTTTAAATTCTCTTTATAAATCTTTCCTCCCAGAGATCTTAAAGTACCAATTAGTCAATTGGTAACGTGATAAACTGAGGTGATTTAGTTCGAAATCGGTACTGAAAATTCAGTGATAACTAAACTTTATTAGTAAATTTAATAAAAAAAAGGAGAAACTTTGTGATTCTAATTATTATAAACCCGTCCAATAGCTCTCTTTGGGGTTGGCTAATCTTATATTGTATGTTTATTTCCGTTAGTAGAAATGACCCTATAACTCCCGTACGTACACCAAATATGGGCATAGAGTCCCTAGGGAGAACACCTGTGATGTCAGTCGTGACGGAGCACCAAATATGGGCATGGAATCCGAAGGGAGAATGATTGCGTAATCGAAGTGGGAACTAAATTTCCCAGGTCGATTTATTTGTTGTTGTTGTTTGGCCAAGTGCACGCTCGGGGCGAATGTTAGGATCCAGGAATAGGAAACAGGATCACGTTTTTCCTTCTTAACCAATCAGAGGCTCGCTTACATATTAGCGGCGGAGGATTGCAGAGAATATAAGGAAAGGATTTTTGCTATAGTTTTTATTAGTCTGTGAATAGAATTCAAAGGAGTGAGAAGAACAGTTTGACTTTACTCATTTGGATATATATTTGTGTGTTGATGATAGCGAGTGGAATGCTGACTACATTAGAATTTATGAGTTGTGCGGATGTAAATAATAAATGATGACTTAGCATTACAGTGGAAACTGAGAAAGGATAACAATTATGCCTGAACAAGTATGTAGTATACGCACGACATCTGATTCTCATGGGCAAATTTAAAATGAGAAATCACATGTATTTCAAATAACAGGATGATGAAGGACGCGTAAGTAGACTTCCATGTTCTTTAATTATATTAGTGGAGCTAAACGATGGCAGTAAAGTGTATCACTAATTGTACATGCCTACTATTATAGTTGTTGTTATTATTCTATAAAATTGTTTCGAAATCGAAAATGTTCCCTTTCTGGTCTGGTTAGGTTAGGTTAGGGCTAACGAATCAGGGTCAGTCTAGAGTCAGCAGTCAGAGTGAAAGGATTGAAAAATGAATAAATTTGAGAAAGAGAGAATTAGATCAAATCTTGTGTTTATGGAAAAAAATATGATTTTGGATGGCGATTTTCTCGAGTTATCTCTTCAACGCAGGATATTCTCTCGGGGAACACTTGACAATATAATGAGGACTGATTCTCCTCCATTGGACTATTGTATGAAACTTTTAAGATTTGACTCAAGTGCTTATATTCAATTTATAGATATATTAATTGGAACAAAGCAGAATCATATCGTGGATATACTTTTGAAAACATTGCCAATGGATTCAGTGTAGATGGCTCCAACATTCGAAAGAGGTAACGTCAAAGAGTTACTCCTCTCCCCATTCCCTTCACTGAATTTATCGAGCGAGGACGATCAGTTTCGTTTTATCTGTGAGAGAGTTGACATCGGAAACCAAAAAATGTTCTATACATGTCCACTATGCATGTACACTCTTCGCAGTTGGACTCAATGTGAGAATTGTACAATTATTGATGACTATAGTGAACAGTGTAAATTATGTAATCCTTGTAAATTACATAGAGGCTATGCAGTACAAATTAAAGGATGCAATTCATATCTTGAGGAGATTTATGACTCTCACCCTAGAGGACACCTGTGCTCCAATTGTCAGTATGATAAATGTGATCAGTGAGAGAATACTTACCCCGCTATGATTGGAAAGAATACCAAACGTTATTTTAGTTTATTTCTACAAGATTGGTATCGTCGTGGATTTAAATTATTCTTGGAAAAGGAATCGGGTCTACGATTCAACTGTGGGGGTAATAAAAATCCTTGGATTCTACGTCGTTCCTTCGATAACACTACCAATTATTACTATAAGCCTCGTGATTAATATTTTGCCGTTACTAATTGTGATTCACCCCTTTAAAAAATTAAGCAATATTGTGTCAAATTAATAGTTTGAAACTCGTGAATTTTAGAATATGAATGTAAATAGTATCATTGACTATACAAAGAGATATGACAAGAGTGAAGTTACATTGTACTGTAGAAAATGTGACCCTGACTTTGCAGTCAATCAAGATCAATATACAGTGAATCCAAATGATTTACCAGCATAAGTGGTTCACGACAGTTGCCTATACATCGAAGAAGAAGAAATCTAAAGTGAAGATTTAAGGACATTGTTGTATATATATGCATTTTATTAATAAACAAATTCACAAACATTTTTTAAGCACTTTACTCTTAGGGCACTGAAATCAATACTGTAAAGGTCTGAGAGGATATTTTCCACTAGAAATTCGTTCAGACTTGGATTGTCACTATAAATGTGGAGAAACTGCTTGTAAGTATAGCCACGAAATCGGAACACAAAATATAGTAGTGCATGGAAGCCACAGCTTTTAGTCGTTACATCCTGCACTCTCTTCCGATTTTGAATAATATTTTTTCCACTGCTCTCAATACAGTTGCTGATGTGGTGTGTGTACAATACATAGGGTAGACTAAGAAGACCAAAAAATTCAATTGTCTTAATTGTTTGAAAGATGCACAGCCAATGACCCGTCAGCACAGTCGATGGACTGCTATTAACAATAATCAAGGTATTGTTGGCGCTTTGAATTTTTCCAAGAAAGTCCGAGGGTAGACAATAGGATTTGTACTGGGACATGTATGGATCCATATTAAATACATTAATTATCTGATTGGTGTTCATGGTAATAATTCTAGTAGAACACTGCCTTTAGTGGTGCTTTTCCACAATCTTTAATGCTAATTAATTGAGATTAGTTCAATGCTCTCAACCTACGGATTAGCAAACGAACAGTCCAAAGGTACACTCCTCGTTCTTATTATACTCATATCCTGTGTGCCAGACAAATCTAGTACAATGATACCATGTGTTTTAGCAAACATATCTTCGGTTATACCATTTTCAAATAGTTGAGAGTCATGATCTAGGGTTTGCATGGTCAACTCATACAATGTTCTATAGGATTTATCAAAATATAGATTGTAGAGTGGGATGCCGTTTACTTTGCACACAAGAGATGAAAGTACAAACATCTCAAATTTATGTGGGCATTCAGTCCACGATCCTATTGCACTGGCACTTTTTACAAATGCTAAAGTGAGTTTTGACAGAATTTCACCATTGATAAAGCATGAGTCGGTGAAGGTGCGTGACCCTACGGCAATTTGATGTTGATTAGTTATTTTATGAGAAACAACTAATTTAATATTATTTCCACTGACTCTCAGTTTTTCCACTGCCAAAGCCACAGAACTCATGACCTGTTGTTTGCGTGCATGAAGTATTGCCGAGGTGAGGGATAGACTTACATCAGGATTGGCAGCAAGTTCTTTTCTCAATATGAAATTGGATGGTGCAAGCGTCAGTTTTATATCCACTTTAACATTGCGCGGCAGCCATTGGGGTATATTAAATATTTCATGATATATTTTTCGAACTAGATGTAATTCACTAGTTGTAGAATTTTTAATTGCATCTGTACTATCAGTATTAGTAATATATTCATATCCATTGGAGGTGCCTCTCAATTAATTGTTTGACTTGTGTGTCATAAGCATGAATTTAATAAAGATTGTATAATTTAATATATTGTTGCTTGTGATCACCCGCGTGCCATTGATGTAGACACTGATTTGACGAAATAAATTATGTAGTATACAATTTTCATAGGATATTCCATCGGCCCGAATTGGCATTGTATTATCGGATTTCCAGACTCTCATTTTTAAATCTATAATTGTTGAAGACATGTCCATAAAGTAGTCTTCATTGGAATAAATTTGAAAGTGAATATTATCGGAGAGGGGTTGTTGTGGATAAAATTGTTCAGAGTATCCATGCTTGACACTCACATCAACATTTTCAGCATTGAATAGATTCAATGAGGTGGTGATTGAAGTTTGAGAATCCTTATGCGGTAGGTAGGACATCTTAAGAGAAGAAATCTAGTTTCGATCTAACAATTTTCTTCCTGGAGCTTCTTCTTCTTCTGTTTACACTATGTGTCGGCTTTTTCCTTCTTTTTTTGACAAGAGTGGTGATGTCTTTCGTTTCTGACCTGAGTGGAGACTGATGAGTGATGCATTGTTTCTTAACCATTTTAAACCTTTTCTATTTTGTTTTGATTTTTCATCCGGATTTTGCACACTGGGCCTAAGATTTTCTGAAGAACTTTTTTTTTAAATCCTCGCCAGAGCTCGAATCGTATAGTGCAGAGGATGCAAAATACGTCACAGCCAGTACAAAATATTTTCTAGCCAGTGGTAGTGAAGAGCGAAACAGCTTAGCAAACCAACTGCCAAGACCATAGCCAGACATTGACGAGCGACCTTTGTAATAGTCCATTCCATTGCCCTGTTGTCTTGGGCCAAGAGTATTAACACAGCAGTCAATATCAGGACAAGTGAATACCACTTTTCTATTAGACATCTTGTTGTTGAACGATGGGACGAAAATGGCATGTAATCACAGCCAAACCTTTTGAAATTGCTATGGGATCACCCAATTCAGTTCTTAGTGTTAACTGACAGAGTTCCAAATAGGAAGTGTTTACGGGAATATATTGAAGATGCTTTATATTGTAGTGGTGAATATGCTCTTGATTGGTTTTTCGTTCAAGAACTCGTAGGAGGGGAACATTTGAATTACCAGCCCAAGATGTTTCCACAAATGAGGCGTAGAGAAATATACAAGTGTCTGTGGAGAAGGAAGGCGTGTAGTCAGCAAAAATGAAATTAGTGTTTCCGGCACTTTTACCATTGATTATATTGAGCTTAAAGCCAAGAACATCCTTTAGGTTATCATTGAGAATAAACTTTTCGCTGGCAATAAGTGAACTAATGTAGATCTTACCCTCCTCCTTTGAATAGTTGAAATGAAAAGCTCCTTTTTTACGAGGGTAAATTCTTTTATTAATAGAACGACGTAAATAATTCATACAGGTGAGTTCCTCGTAGGGTAATTCAATATATGGATAAGCCATCCAATTGATTTTTTGAATTTGTTCTTGATCACTTGAGGGTAGTGGTGGCCAATCGTAGGGTCTAATTTTTATTTCATATTTACCATCCTTTCTCAGGATGTCATAGGTATTTTTGAGAATACAGTCGACAAGAGCCACTTCATACTTTCCATCGAATTTGATGGTGGGGGAGAGTTTCGTCCAAAAATCACTTGTTCTATTCAAGCCATTGTAGAGAAGATCAGAAGCATTGGACATGAAAGTCACATAGAAATCATTGGGCATTGTTAATATCTTCAGCACTGACCCAAGAATCAAAATCTGAGTTGTATCCTAGCCAGCGAACAAGCAACTGTCTCTTGCCCCTACGAGTACGACTCTTTAATATCTTTTCAATTTGATAAATTTCACTAGAGTTTCTAACTTTTTGCAGTTCATATTCATAAAAAACGCCGAGAATCTCATCATCTTTGGTGTCTCGCAGTCGATATGTCGTGGGCTCGGTGTCCAGGATTTTGGACACTTTAAAAAGTTCGGTGCTTCGTAAATAATACCCCTTTTCAAAAATATTTTTGGTTCTATTAATTCAAACAGTATCACCAACATTGAATTTCTTCTTCTTTTTTTCTCATTGACATTGGAATATTGCTTTAGAAAAGCATCAATTGTATTTTCAATGAAATGAACTTCCCGAGGGCTTGAGTTGGACAGAGATCGATGGGGTCGATGGTTGTATATCCCCATGATTTTATCTAAATCATGAATAAAAGCCGGTGTATTTTTCAGTGTACAATATCTTGAAATTAATAGACGAATCGTTCTTATTAATCGTTCAGCCAATGCAGCCTTTATCAGGCTGTGACTATGATAAAGTGTTGTATTATATTTCAATAGAACCTTTTGCACATGGGGATTAATAAATTCACTGCCACGATCCGATTGAATTTTTCTATAGCAATCCTGTTCAAGAATACTTTCAATGGCCCGAGCAAATTCAATGGAGTGGCATAGGCATAGCGACTAAAGACACTGATTGCCACCAGAATATATTTGTAGGGTGCATTGTGACGCCGTTGAACTGCGTCTAAAGTTAAAAGATCCGTTTGCATTATATGCAGAGGGAAAAAGGCTTTAGTTTGCCGATAATGTTTGCTACAAAGCCTGTGATTCCGGTGCAGTGCTTAACTTGGTTAGTTTTGTAGATACTCTTTTGCTTTTTTTAATTTGCTGTCAGAGACAACTTTAGAAAGGGTTTTAGGAGAACTGAAACTTCCTGCTTCACCAATATTTTCACATACACCTTACATAACTTCCTCCATTTTGAACGTAAACACATAGTGTAATGTCCACTCCCCTTTTGAACACTGAAGGGTGAATCAATTGGTCTTCGCTTTTAACTAGTAGCCACGGATGTTATAAAATCAGTGGTGCTGCTTCTGCTGCTGCTGATAGTATTTTCAAATATTGAATCTTCTTCTTTTTTAAATGGTGTTGGTGTTCGCGTTGTTGGAGGACTATATTCTCTTAGTTTCTTTAGAATTTGCTTATTGACAATAAGACTTTGGGGAAGTTTGATGCATTTAGAAAGGTGTATAGATTATTGTCAAAGGATAAAAGTCCTTTACGATTAGTCACCATATCACAGATTAAATCAACTAGATTATAACTTTTCCCCTGAATTATAATTCTTTTCCCTGTGCTGTCAACTTGAACTTGGTCACCATCAGTTTCCAACATGAGATATAATAATACTCTTTTACTCTGTTCACGATAGGTCACTGGCAATAGGTTTCCAATTTTTAATACAATTGAACTCAAGTCCTTCTCCTTTGAATGCAATGCTGCTGCTGCAAAATCTTGAGATGTTCCCTGTTTGGAGGGATCGGTGACGGCGACAGCGGCGGGTCTCTCACGATAAGGTCTATGTTTGTCCACATGTCGCAATGCATCTTGAAGTAAAAGCAGTTTTTAGTCATCGGCAATATTCTCATCATTAATGAATTTGCTTAGATTGTCTTCAAAATGTTCAATGGGCGAGAGGACAAGTTCAAATGGTGTCAATTTATAGGGTTTAGCCATTCTCTCTCTAAAGAAAACTGTTTACAAGTCCTGCAATTATTGGAAGTAAAAGTGTGAAAAAGCTACTACCCGCTTGAAGGAGACGTTTTCTTTAGAAAATTTGTTTCTTGTTTTTACAAGTTAAGGCGCTTACTGTGGAACGATATTCCTTTGTATGCTGTCTAACGCCTTCCGACGGTTGAACATGGCCTTCGGTTAAATTTAAGTAAAGCTCAGCTATTAGATTAATGAAATCATTGTCAACACCATGTTTGAGTATGGCCTTCCTAAGCAAGGGTTTGAAGTGCTTAAAACGGAAAATAAATGCCGTTGTTCATGTAGTTTCTTCAGTGTTATAACGCCAACTAATAGCCTTTTTTACTGTTCACCGGAAGATATACTGTAATATCATTGTTGAAAATGTCGGTGACTACACGTAGATCCTCGGGCGTGCTCTGATTAAGATCCAGCAAAATGTAACCGTAGGGTTTATTAGTCGCCTGAGTGTACGCTGACAGCAGAAATTTAGGGGCGCCGGGGTATATCTGTTTATTGAGAGTTATTAGCGAGCTAGAATCACGAACAACTCGATAGATAATATATATAGTGCAATTGAAAGCAAGGGTTCGCATACATTTGCTCTGATGAAACAGATTGTGTAGAACTAGGGTTATGGAAATGTGTTCATGGTGGGAGCGAACGGTGAACAGTTGTAGTATTTCCTGTCAGAACTGTTCAATGGATTCAGCCAAATCATCAATTATCAGCCACGAGTTCGGTTCAATACTATTGAAAACATCAAGTCCTCCTGTGAATTGTATTGGTATGGATGTGGCAATTGCTTTTATTTGATCATAAGACTCCTGCCAAATACTATAGCAATAGTAGATTTTTTTTGGTCTTTCCAAAAACATTTTCTGACAATTTTGAATTATTTTAGCTAAAAGTGTTGTTTTCCCCGACATTGAGGGACCACACAGAAACGACCTGAAGGGTTTTTTAAATTGATACATGCTGCTGCTGCTGCTGCTGTTGCTGATAACAGTTGGACTATAACTAACTGTAATTCGTTCGTCTCCAATGAATAAGTAGTAGTAGTAATAATTTCCCCATAGATCTATCTACGTTAACAAGAACAACAACAAAAAACAATATTTCTTGATCATTTATTTGCAACATGAAAACTATATTTGTTCAACATGAACAACAACAACAACATAAGAATAACACTTTATGTTCAACAAGAACCTGACAATATTTCATGGTCATTTATTTCGGCAACATGAAAACTCTATTTGTTCAACATGAACATGAACAATGATAAAAATGACACTTTATGTACAACATAAATAAAAAAACGTTTTGTCCATCAACAGCAAGAAGAACACTTATTGTCTTAAAAACACTTTTTGTCCAGCAAGAACAGTTTATGTACATTAGTAGAGTAGCACACTTTTCGGTACAACAACAACACTTGAAAACAAGAGAAAAAAAACACTTGGAACATGAACTAGCACAGTTGAACATTATGAATTTAAAAAGGGAGACCCCCCCCCCGGGCCCGCGGGCGGTCGGCCTTGGTCTGTGTTCTTGCAGACTATATCCAACAGAGTTAAAACGTCACTGGCCAAGTACAGTCTACAATAATCCTTCCCATTTTTACAATTCCCCTTAGTACTAACCTTCTTGGCAAACTCATAGTCCTTGACTGTGCTTTCACTACTGATCAGTGAATTGTAAAAAGCTTCAATTGAAGGTAGTTTTACCTGGTTTAAGTTAGTGTCAGAGAAGTAATAGTTGTATGTGTTCACTCCTCTGCAGGTTAATAGGTCATACACCTAACTCTCTGGAAAGTGCTGTTTAAGCAATGGACAGCTATAAAAATTGTCGCTTTTCTGCACTTTAATCAATTGACTCAATGCCTTGGGAAAAAAACTAAAAGAATCTAAAAACCTGATTTTATTCCAACACGTATGCCCATTATTTACTACCTGCCATTTCAGCTCGAGAAGCAACAACTTCTCGGCCACTTTGGGAATAATATTCTAGGAAAAAGAATTATTTACCCATGGACGGTCTACTCCCCCTCCCTCCCTGTGCATAAGTACCAGTGCCGGTAAAATAAATTTTAAATCATAATTTGAATTGTGAATAAAAACTGGGATAAAAAACTGCTGGCTAACATTTAAGTTACACGATTGATGCGCAACCCCTCTAAAATTACTTCCCCCCGAGGGTCTTTCCTGCCACACGTGATTGTGGTCTCTGAATTTACCCCTCCCTCCTCTAGTTCCTTTAGTCCCTTTATTCCCGTCTTCAAAATCCCCCGTACAAACCCAGCATATTTTTTGATTTTTATTCGCGAGACGATCCTGTGCAGACAACACCATAGGATTATGTGTATTTCTCAAACGAGAAATAGCGCCATTAGCTGTGCCAATTAATTTAGTCAGTGCCTTGGTCATGCGCTCCCCCTCATCCAATGTTTCTACTATTTCTAACAACCGCATGGTGTTAGAACTGTCTCTTTGCGCATGGGCATAGGAAACTGCAATAGCTTGGTATTTTTTGATTTGGTTTGGAAATATAGGATCGTTCACCTCCACCAGCTTAGCCTCCAAATCCAAATGTATTTTGTTACACTGGAGGAGGGTGATTTGAAAATTTTTGAAATTTAAAATAGACCTATCCCCTGAAACCGTTTCAACTGACTGATAGCCATGCCGTCTAAAGTGCTTCATATGATTTTGCAACTTTAATTCAGTCCAAAATCTAGACAGGCATGTCGGACAGTAGAAACGTGCCCCCCCACCCCTTTTTACCCTCCCCCAGAACTCTAATAATGTCTGTGATTGGATTAAAATGGCCAATTGAATTGGCAAGGTCACTAGATGGTGGTGTGTACAACAACCAAACCCAGTGTTTGACCAATTCAATCGACGGGCCCCTTACTGGGAAAACCACCCCTTCTTTTTAGAACGAACCCCATCTTCAAATTCAGTTTCATACTGAACCACAGTAACGCCGATATTTAAATGGGCATTGGCCCTTTCAAAAATATCAACAGATCTTAGCGTTACTGGGTATTTCCCCTCTAAACAAGTGAAATTTACAATGGGGAAATTGGGCCCTTCCTTCCCATGTACAGCCCAGTGGTCTAAATTCGTGTTGGTAGCGTCACGGGCTAGAGGATCAAATGTTGAAATGAGGAAAGCGTACCTGAAACATTTTTGATCTGTTTCAAAACAAATTCGCTGGACACCATGACAAGCTACTAAATCTGGATTATAATTTAAAACTACTGCCCTTGGCCCCGCCCCACCTGGCCCCCCTTAAAATAAAATCTTTCTTAAATTTACAAATATTCACACTTAAATTTTCAACATAAAGAACTACAGAGCCGCTCCCAATTTCGTTATAGTTCTCAAGATGCGCAATAATATGACCTATCCACTCGCTAAGAACACCCTCAAAATTCTCTAAATTCGGATAGATCAAACGCATCTCGGAGTGTATATAATGGCAGTAAACTTCACTTTTCCCCTCATTTAAATAGAACACCTTTAAAGAAAATTGACACCTTCATTGAATCTCTCCCCCCTCCCCATACTTGAATTTGGTTCTCCAGCAATGCACGAATTTTATCTACATAGTCATGCACAATTTCTACGGGGTCAAACACAAAAAGACCCCCCATAAGTGATTTAAACGGGTCCCCAAAAGTCGCAGTGTAAACAACTATTGCATTTAAAATTGCATTTGATAATTGAAATTTGGGAAAAGTCGTAAATTGGACATTACCCCCTCCCCCGCACCCTCATATATATTATCAACACCCCCTCCCCCTCCCCCATATTTTTATATATTAGGGCTATGGGAATCCATTTCATTCGTTTGAAGTGGAAGTAGGGTATCGGCGGCAAGAGGAGGATTCCCAGTTAATTAATTTGTAAAATCATTTAAAAGCAGCAGGGTGTCTGGACTTAGCAAATGTACGTCCTCCATCCTAACTGTACTCTAAACTACATTTAAAAAATCAGTTAAAAAATCTTCAATATTATCTGGAATTTCCAGTAAATCACCACTCCAAAGTGAATTGCTGTGTAATTCCACCGTTGCGTCTTCTCCTCCAACTGATGAGGACGGCGACATGGAATATGGTACCAATGCAACCTATAAATGAAAAATAGCTTATTTTTAATGTGTTCAAATCACCCTATTTTAAAAATTGAATTATTATTTGAAAACACGCTTAGTAGCATTTAATTCCCTGCTCTATCGATAGTCTGAAAGTTCCAACTTAACGAAAATCTAAAACGCTTTACATATAAGGCAATAATTAATGAAAATCTAAAACGCTTTACATAGCATGCAATTTGATTTTGTTCAAACAACTCCACCCTCCCAATTTCCAGTATTTAATGCCCCCCTCCGAGCGGCCCAGCGGGCCACCGCGGCGCTTCCCGGGTCCCACAGCGATTCCTGGCCGCCATAGTGACCGCCATGCTTCCCGAGTCCCGCAGCGCAAAAAGCTATCCTTTTCTTAGAAATTCCAGCCCCATACTTTTCACGTGAAGAAACAGTTTTTTGTTTTTTTATCACTTTACAATGATGGTGATAGAATTGAGGCATGGCCCCCTACCCCCTTTCAGCAATGTCCTAAATATATTGTTAGACCTCAGTTTTAAAATAATTCGTTTCACTTTTCCAAATAGAGAATGCGTAGGCCAGCGCTTAATTATTGCAATTATCTGAAAAACCGTTTTAATATGAAGGAGAAAGACAATCCCCCTCCCCCCCCCCTTTCCAGCAATGTCATAAAAATATTGTTAGCAAATATTTTTGGAGACTAAAATGTTTCGATCTTACATAGAATATAGAATTCCAATGTCCTAAATATCTATCGCTAATTTTGTAGTCAATTAGTTCTCCGCTATTTTCAGACAAACACAGAATTACGTAAAAAGCATTGAAAACCTAGATTGCACAACCTAACCGCTAATGTAAACAAAACAGGAAAAGGGGTGACAAAACTATTTATAAGCTTGCGCGGAGCTTTATGTCAAAAATTAAAACTATAATATTCTAGCTAAAATAGCATTTTGAGATAAAAAGGCTCTCTAACAGTAATTGACTAGAAATTAGCTAAAAATATTATTAAGAGATAGCGAAGAGATAGCAACAGTTTATGGTCTACAGTGGGGGAACAGATAAAATTGGAAAGATTAGAAAAAGAGAGTGGTTTGACAAAGCAAAAAAAAAATTACATTATATTTAGATATCTCTGAGGGAGGGGGGAGCAGAGAAATTTAAAACAATGGTTGGGGGTGGGGGGTTAATATTTTAATATCTCTGAGACACTTTTACTGCGCGATGAAAAATGGCTATGTTTAGATATACCTGATAAGTTAGGTAAGAAAAAATGCTCACATTTGTAAATTCTGGCTGTATTTGAGTGCCAGATGGTCCGGGTAGCGCATGTTGGAGGGAAACCTCATGATCTTGTATAGGCGGGGCAGCTCCTAAGACCCTCGACAATGTATGATAAGGGGATGACGGGCCGGCTATTTCATGATCTTGCGTAGCTTCGGTATTGTAGTTATCCGCCCACTCTCTCTATAACTTTCTGTCAGGCTGCATTGGGGCTGCCTCACCCTCTCTTGCTCTCTTAGATGGAGGGGGCACAAATTCTTCACAATTTGCCTTAAAGAAGAGAAAATTAAATTAGTATCGAAATAATTTCCCCCTTTTTTTACAGAAGGAAAATTAGTATCCCCACCCCCACTAACCATAATTTTGTGTAGAAAGCATTTATCACTAAGAAGCCCCCTAAGCCAAAAGCAAAGCAAAAGGTAAAATTTGCGAGAAATGCCCCTATTTTTATATTGCTGAGAATTTTTTTTTAAATGTTTCCCGTCTATATGCTTTTAAAATAGAAAAAGATTGTTAGCCTAGCAGGTTATATGCCTAAATTTACAATCTTGGATGTAAATGGTATCTAAGCAGTAGACATAATAAAGCTATCTTTTTCTTAGAAACCCCGGGTCCTCTTACTGCCCCAACGCGAAGAAACAGTTTTGTTTTTTCACTTTACAATGATGGTGATAGAATTGAGGCATGTCCCCCTCCCCCCTTTCAGCAATGTCCTAAATATATTGTTAGACCTTAATTTGAAAATCACTCGTTTCACTTCTCCAAATACAGATTGCGTAGGCCTGCGCTTAATTGTTGCAATTGTCTGAAAAACCGTTTTAATTTGATGGAGAAAAACAATCCCTTTGGCTAAGCCGCAATTGTAAATACACAGGAAAAGGGGTGACAAAACTAATTATAAGCTTGCGCGGAGAGCTTTATGTCAAAACAGAGCGGCATAATGCCTTAAGAATTGACAGAAGTCAGTGGTCGCTTTAAATCACAATACAGAAAAGCATGAATTTTATCGAAAAGAGAATTATTCCATTTGCAAGAATTATTGTTGTAAAAACAGTGGGGGGTTTTTGAGGGGGTTTATGTAGTAAAAAGAACATATTTTATGTTTTCTAGCGAGTATAAAGATAGCCGGGTGGTGTTTTTGTATTAGAGTGGGTGGGGGAGGGGGGACTTATATATAGTGGAGGGTGACCAAGGAAAATAATTTTATTTTGAAAATAAAAAATGAAAATGTACTCAAATTGTTAATCATTGCAGATGAAGCTTCAAGATCGATAATTTCATGTGTTATATCCATTGTGTCCTGGAACTTTCTGAATGTTTAATCACAATGCATGCCCGTTATATACGAAATCCCAAGGGTGAATTGTTATGTAATGGGGCAAACCATATGTAAGCGAGCCTCTGATTGGTCTAGAAGGAGATGTATCCGAGTCTCTGATTGGTTAAGAAGGAAACAAGTGATCCTGTTTCCTATTCCTGGATCTTAACATTCGCCCCGAGCTTGCACTTGGCCAAACAAAAACAAAAAATAAATCGACCTTGGAAGAGGAGTTATTGACCCTGTCCCCGTTAGACTCAATAATCCAGCAATTGTTGATGTGAACTCTTGTTGACATCCAAGAAACTCCCGCTAATATGTAACCAGCCCTCTGATTGGTTAAGAAGGAAACACGTGATCCTGTTTCCTATTCCTGGATCTTAACATTCGCTCCGAGCGTGCACTTGGCCAAACAACAACAACAAATAAATCGACCTGGGAAATTTAGTTAACACTTCGATTACGCAATCATTCTCCCTGGGGATTCCATGCCCATATTTGGTGCCCCGTCACGACTGACATCACAGGTGTTCTCCCTAGGGACTCTATGCCCATATTTGGTGTACGTACGGGAGTTATAGGGTCATTTCTACTTCTGTTGTCCAGGAGGTTTCCTCTTTTGTCCACGCCGTTCACCCAGAAAAAGGATTTTTTTTAATTAGGGCTATCAAAATTCTAACTGAATAAATTGCACTTGGCTAATTTAGTTAAGCGTGGTCTATTGTGTTGGAGTTCTTTGGTCTAAATTATAAAACAAGGTAAGCTCTGTTAATTTGGTTTGAAATGGGAGCACCAAAGTTACGAGTTTCATTTAATTCGTTAAGGTACTTTAAGAAGATAAATCAAAGGGTTTTGAAAATGGACAAAGCTCTATATAATCAAATAAGCTAGCTACAAATATAACAGTAACTCCAAAACAAAGTATCATAATTATTTCTCGTAGAAGGAATTGGTGTTCCTCGGATCTTGGGCAAATTTTAAGCTTGCTTAGGAAGGGTTTTTGGATTGAAGCTCCCTAGACTTGAAAAGATCTTAAACTTTCTATCTGTCCGATATTATCCCCCTCTCCTTGGTCTATCTGTATAACATCAAGGCCATCATTTATATCTACAGCCGGAAAAGGATTAGATCGGTATCGGACGAACGCAATATAGGGTTCTCCTCTCGGATTTGATCTGCCGTATAACGTTGAAAGGATCCAAGTGGGGGCTATGCAAATTTGAGGTCCAGGGAGTTCCAATTTCTGGGTGTGAGATATTTTATAAATACTAAGCTTAAGTTCTAAGAGATACTATACTGGAAAAGGGGAGGGGGCACAAAGCTCTTCTAGCTTTCACTCCTTGTTTTAGGGTTTTCCCAACTAAACCTTAGGTTATTCGAAGCTTATTCCACCAAGTTTAAGTTTCTGGGAGGAAATTAATTTTATATTATTTTATCCTTTAATGAACTGTCCTTTATTTAGACGGACCGAGCTTTAACTATAGGGACATACACAGACGGAAGTATATAACCAACCACCAAATAGAATAAAAATCTAACAAGAATCTTAAGTCTTCTACGCGGGTACTCTCCGCCCTTTGTTATAATATAATCACTTTCAATTAGATCACGTTTCTCTTCATTAATCAGAAAGAATCCAATTATCTTAAATTATCCAAGAGAATGCGAAGCTCTAATAGACCAAATGGGTAAGTTCCCAAAAGGGAAGATGCAGCTACGACTAAAGTTACGGCTAAAGAAAGGTTAATTTGAAGGATTCAATTGATAACTTAATTCAACACAGAAATCGGCTCTTCTTGGTTTAGACAACAGTAACGAAAAGGTTTAATAGTATTTTTTTAACTTTATATTTCAAGAAATTGAGACAAGGCAGGTACTTGCCATAATTAATTAAGAAGGTTACTTACCCAAAGTTTCTTTCTAGTCTGCTCTCCTCACAAGATAACCCTGATTTCCTTCTGATCCGTACATTTTATTTACTCTATTACTTAATTTTGATTCGTTTAGCGACCTTTCCGTTCCGTCCTTTTAGCCAATCCCCAACTTTCTGTTAAAAAGTAGCTTTTTCAAGTTTTTTACGGCCTTGATTCTCAGAGCTTGAAATGTCGTAACATTACGACATTCCACTCTGTTTTATACGAAACTGGTGTCATTTGAACTTTCAGCTATATATTATTTTGTTCAAATGTCGTTCGATACTTAAGCAAAGAAATTTCATTACAAGATTTACGACTATGTTTACAAAGCGAACTTATTTTTAAATTTAATCTAATTTGAAATAGTTGCTTTATTTCTGATTTATTGGAGCAAAGGGGATTCCAACGTTTACTGAAATTGAGTTCCTCAATTTATACAAAAATAAGGCCTCCTTACATACTAACAACTCACCGCACTACCAAGCCACCAGAGGTCAACACAGGTACGTTTTATCAAGAAAATATCTAAGCTTTTAAGTTATAGTATGAATGGCTTGCAAAAAAAACACGAAAATGCTATTACTATTAGTAACAACTCACTGCACTACCAAGCCACCTGAGGTCAACACAGCTATGGTTTATCATGAAAATATATAAAAAGTTTTAAGGTATAGTATGAATGGCCTGCAAAAAAACACGAAAATGCTATTACTATTGCTAACAACTCACTGCACTACCAAGCCATCTGAGGTTAACACAGCTATGGTTTATCATGAAAATATATAAAAAGTTTTAAGGTATAGTATGAATGGCCTGCAAAAAAAAACACACAAATAAAACTACTACTAGCAACTCACTGCAACATAAAGTCACCTAATGCCAACACAGCTAAGTTTTATCAAAAAATATATGAGAATTTTAACGTGTAGTATGAATGGCTTGTACTTTATATCAAGAAAATATCTGAAAATTTTTAAGGTATAGTAGGAATGGTTTGTTAAAAACACAAACAGTAGAATTGCTAGTAATAACTCACTGCACTACCAAGCCATCCAATGTCGACACAGGTACGGTTTTTCATGAAAATATCTGAAAATTTTTAAGTTATACAATGGTTTGCAAAAAACCATAAATAGCAGTAAAACTAGCAACTTGCTGCTCCACCAAGCCACATGAGGCGAACACAACTACGTTTTATCAAGAAAATCTATAAAAATTTATAAGTAATATCATGAATGGCTTGCAAAAAACATGATAATACTAATACTACTAATAACTCACCGCAACATAAAGCCACTTTAGGTCGACACGGGTACGTTTTATCAAGAAAATATCTCAAATTTTTAAGGTGCAGTATGAATTGTTTGCAAAAAAACATAAAAATAGAACTACTGCTAACAACTCACCGCAGTACCTAGATAATTTGTTTATGTCTTCATTTAAGAGATTAGTGTCAGTGGCTTTTGGGTAAAATTACGGTAAGATTTTGGTAGAATTTGGCTAGAATTACGAGTATTGTCAATATTCTCTGAAGATAATTTTTGTATGTCTTCATTTAAGATACTAGTATCAGATGCTTTGGATAGAATTACGGTATAAATTTTGCTAGAATCTGCTAGAATTACGAGCAATGCCAATAATTTCTGATGAGTTGCTTATGTCCTCATTTAAGAGACTAGTATCAGTGGTTTTGGGTAGAAATACAGTAGGATTTTGCTAGAATTTGATAGAATTACAAGTGATGTCAATAATTTTTTAAGATAATCTGTTTATGTCTTCATTTAAGAGAGTAGTATTAGTGACTTTGGATAGAATTACGGTAGGATTTGGGTAGAATTACGAGTAATGTCAATATTTTCTGATGATTTGCTTATGTATTCATTTAGGAGATTAGTATCAATAGCTTTTGGGTAGAGTTACGGTAGAATTTTGGTAGAATTTAGTAGAATTACGAGTAATGTTAATAATTCATATTGATTTGCTTATGTATTCATTTAAGAGATTAGTATCAGTGGCTTTGGGTAAAATTTTGGTAGAATTTGGGTAGAATTACGAGTACTGTCATTAATTTCTGATAAAAAATGCCTTTGGAATGATAATATGTATAACAAGGATGCCACGGAGCAGCCACATATTGCCACAATAGGGAATATTCGTAATCTTGCCTGAAAGAATTGTGGTATTTTCGTTAAAAAATCTTAATTGGGCTTAAATTTACCTCTAACGAGATTAAGTGTAATTTGAAGAGAAAATAGTATTCAAATTTGCGCTTGTCAAATGGAAGTGCGTAGTCTTGTCTCAAAGAAACTTGGTATTTATCATTAATAGCTCTCAGAGATACCTCAATAGGGCTTAAATTTACGTTTAATAACAACTCACTCCCTGGAAACGATTGCTAGGACCCCCATCTTTCTTTAATTCAAGTATGTCTTTGTTTATATTTTATCCTTTTAGAAGCCTTTTTTCACGTTTTGTTTTTCGTTTGCCGTGTTTTTATATGCTTTTTCTATGATTTCATGATTTTATAGTGTTTTTTTATCAATAAATTTTGTATTTACAAAAGTCTGTGTCCTTCAGATTTATTGTTTACCATAAAGCTTCAATACGTAGTAAATTACGTAAGGGAATATCTAACGTCAATGGTACATAACATCTGCTGTCTATGTCCTGTTAGAAAATCAGTAATATTGTAATGCTTATGCGCTCTGAAGCGAAAACAATTTAATTGAGTCACTAAACAGAAGAGGGTGTTCTTATTGCGTGATAATGGCTATCATCTAGAAAATATTCAACGCAACAGGACATTAGAAATAGATTAATGGTACACCCGTTTAAGGCACAGCTCCCTTAAATGAGAATGGCCTTTCGAGTCTTAATAAGGACAAAAATCAATGGAATATAATAGTTCCCTGAGAAAAAATACATTGAAAAAAATTGAAATCTATAAAAGTATGATTTAACACTACGCATGTGAGTTAAAAGCGGGAATCCCCGTGGGATCTCAAGATACAGGTCACGTGAGAATTCGTAATCCGCAAAGATCCCCATTACGTAAGAACCAAAGAAAAAACAAACGCCTTGATAGAAAACACGCCTTGATAGTCACGCACGATTGTATTACCCTCAACTCTAATTAAGTATCAACCAAATGTAAAGATTGATTTAAATAACACCTGCGTCTCTTAGTTTCCCCCTATTACATTGACGTAACACCTGCTGGTCATCTAAAACAGGGCACTTTTCGTATTCCGGGCGTGTCATCCCAAATATAAACATTGACATAACACCTGCTGCCCGCTTGAAACAGAGCCTTGTAGAAACCTTCCTATTGACGTTCTGGAAATCAGGGCCTTATAGAAACCATTCCTATGGGCCTTCTGGATCCTTAAAAGCCTATACTACTACTATTAAAGATTAATCAAAACCCAAAACGAAAAACTTTTTAAATGAACGATCATGACAAACATACAGATAACAGATACTAATAAATATGAACAGATAAATCTTCGAACAAATAAAACTTAAATGCAATATGCAAATTAAGCTTAAAGCGAACTTTTGCTGTTGAAGAATAAATAAAACCTAAACAAACGGAAATTAAATAAGCAATATCAGCAAACAAACATACAATATATTTGATATATTAAATACATTAATTGCTGAAAATATAAAAATTCAAGATTTTATTTCACTCTAGTTTTTGTGCTAGGGGGAAGGATCACAACTTGGAAAACAGTTCCTAAATACAAATTACTAAAAAAAAGAACTAACTGCAGCAAAAATAGACAAATCTCGATTTTAGGATGGGCACAATTTCAAAGCCCAAACCCTCTTTACCCCTGCACACGGCTCTGTGGGCACTGTTACCCCACACACATTAAGGGGTATCATGCCATTCATATTACTTTAATCTTTTTAGGGGTACAAAAATTATCCAATTGCGTCCATCATTTTATACGCACTTAAATTTATTGAGTGCTAGAATTATCTGCTAACTTTACCCATTTTCTTTTGTATTATATACAAAAAAAAAATTCATCTGAACGTATGGAGTAACACTAAAAATTAAAACGAACCGAAGTTTTTCCGTATATGAGGTAGGCTACCCAATCCCAACGTCTCACTTTTTTACACTGAATTTTTTTAGTGCGTTGAAAAGAAAAATTCTTATTCCGACTCAACGGCCTTTGTATTTCAGCAGCCGTTGTTAAGAATTGGGACAAAAAGCCAAAACATATCGTAAAGAAGGGGGTGCCGAGGATAAGGCAGCCCACCTCATATACGGAACAATGTCTGTTTGTCCTAACAATGAATGGTACCCCTTACTTTCAGTTGAGAAAAACTTGATGGGGTACCGACTCCACAAAACCCCGATTTCTTGCTCTTTGTATACGTATATCAATAATTGTAAACTGATTTGTAGCGTCTCTCTTTTTCAGTTTTTCTGTTTACAAATCAAAACATTTAATTACAATTAAAATTTTGGATAAAGTTTTAAAAATTTAGTCAAAAGTTTTGATGAACAATTGTTTTGTTGAATGAGTCCTTAATAATGATTTTACTACGGAATTTTTACTACAGACGGCGTTAAAGATCCACTAAAGCAACCTTTCTCACTACCTCCGTTAGAAAAAATCCATAGATACAACCTTCCGTCTTGGGTAATATATTATGCTTATATTTTGTTAAAGTTATCTCTTCATAGTTTCTGGCAGTTGTATATCCAGGATTTGATCAGGAGAGGGATGTCTAGAATTCTGATTACTTTTTTTCTACAGTTTGATATAAATGTGACTAAAACTACAAAAAATTAAACTATACCGAAACTCAAGCCCTGGATACAATACCCTGAATGCCACAGGCTACAATACCTACTATCATAAGCTAAAAAAGTACGCCTGTCCAAAAGTTGAATATTTTGAATATTCATATTTTGAATACCCAATACGTGAACATTTTGAAGTGAGTTATGGAGTAAAAAAGGTTCCTTCATTTGATTTTTTTACTTACTGGATCGTCAGGAAAAAGTGTGTCATACGCCATTTTGATTTGGAAACATATGGTATTGAATTCAAGGAATTCTCCTATTCTAATAAATGTAATATATCATTAAGTAAGACCACAGAAATTTAGTAGTTCAAAACTAAAAAGGCAGTTTCTATTTTAGAAGAAGATTGGCAGTTAACTATCATAACTACCGTCTTTCAAGAAGTCAGCCCTTACCTCCCTCCGTCAAGCCAAAACCAGCTGAAGCAGCAATCTGGGCAGAAAGCTTCGAGAAACTCATGGAATCTAAATGTAAGAATATTTTTTGGTAATGAGAATCCTTAAGGGTCCCCGTTATACAATAATATTGAAATTATTTCAAGTAGCAATATTAATTAATATGCCTATATGGCTAACATTGTGCTTAATCTGATATCAAAAGATATATTGCACTATGGAAGACAGTTAAAATGTATGCACTATCTTCCATTGGAGGGTTACTGGGGCTAATACTTCACATACCTAAGTAATAATAGTGATACTCCTCAGAAAAACGCAAACTTGGGAAATCCCTGCCATGAGTACACTTAAACGAGAGCTTTTTTGACGGAGAAGGCATCATAACACCTAACCGTCAGGACCACTAAAGTCAGGACATCGACAAAATCCGTCATAACATCGACAAAAATATGTCAGAACCACTAACTGTCAAAGCATCGACAGTCATAACATCGACATGTGAGTTTATCGACAGTCACAATCGCTACCTGTCACAACGTCGACGGTCATTACATCGATACGTCATAACATCTAATAATTTTTTCATAACGAAATCCATCAGAACCACTAACCGTCAGAACATCGGCAGTCATAACATCGACACATCAAAACATCTAAAAAAATTTTCATAGCATCTAGAATTTTAAAACTTTAGTTTTTTGGGGTTTAGGGGGGAAAGGTACATAGGTTAGGCTAGGTTTCGTATTTAATATATGCTATGCTTTACTCTCACCCCCCTGATGTGCAATTATATATCCGAAATTTGTTTCTAAACTATTATATTTTTATTACTATTATATAAACTTATAACTTTTTTTTACATAACGAAAATCCGTCAGAACCACGAACCGTCAGAACGTCGACAGTCATAACATCGACACGTTATAACATCTAAAAATTTTTTAGATGCTATGACTGTCGACGTTCTGACGTGTAGCGATTGTGACTGACGATGAACTGACGTGTCAATGTTATGACTGTCGACGATCTGACGGTTAGTGGTTCTGACGGATCTCCCTTGTCGACGAAATAATATTTAGTGCTTGTGACTGTTACTCGAAAAGGTAGCACCCCTTTTTGACACTCTGGCAACTTGTCAATTGTCCTTCCAGAAGAGGTAATTCCAAAAGAATCCAATTATTTGCTTTAAATGAAGGTATAGTAATTATCTAAAAAATTAAAAAGATAGTTTCTAGGACTAACGGCATACTGCCAGATGACGGCACTATAAGACTTGATGTATGAAAAAAAAGTTGCTTCCCATGGAAGTTATTTCTAAAATCGATTTGGAATACCTCTTGGGAAAGTTGACCATATTCCAGTGTACCACCTCCATACAGATCAAATTCTATTATTCTCACTGTTACTTGCCATCATTGCTGGATATATAATTCTCCTTATTTAGTGTGATCAAAGTAGAATTGAGGGCATAGAATTTGTCATTATCAACCCTGAAGTGAAAACTATCTTATAAATATATACATTTATTGATTATTACCAGGAGGTTCGGTGAATTTAATGACCAATTCCAGAGGGACACTGATCTGGTCTTGACTCAATTAGTTAAATCGTCACTGTCTTGTCGAAAGATCTCATATTACGTTTTCACACTCCTGGGATAATTACCAAAAATAGTTTGCTAACTTTTTTTTAAAAGGGAGGAATAGCAGGGTAATGTAGATCACGAAGATTAAAGTGTTATTTGCCTTATAATCCAACTTTCAGTCCAGTTTTCACCTTTCATAAGCGTTAAAAGGATTCTTTAAAATTATTGGCTGGGAATTTAGTTAGTTTATATTAAGTGTTAAGTATATCTCTCTCCTGGTATGTCAATTTTCTTTGTTAGTTATTATTTATATTTTTTTCCTTTATTTATTGTTATTAAGGTTGATTTCTTTTTTTGGGAGGGGGGGGGTAGCAAGGGTAAAAGGTTAGATTATTAGGTATGTATCGATTGACAACTTTTATTGATTGAATAAGGTAGGGCTGAGATAGGTTTTAACGGTTATTAGGAAGTGTAAGAATATCAGATACTACCCTTAGTGAAGTTATCAAGTATTTTGCAGTAGGCTGCAAAGGTTGCATCAAGACATGGCTAATTGTAGACAGAGAAAGGCCAAGACAGATAGTCCAAGTAATTGAGAGGCAAATGTTTAAATGACTGGGGCACAGGTAAATAGCAGAAGTATGCATGACTCTCTTATTGGACACATACTTGTTTGTTAGTTTTTGGAAAGGCATGCCTGCCTAGAGTCTCTGACATGCTGTCCAATAATTTAAAGTTGACATAAGACCGTTAGATTGCCTGTAATGAGAGGCAAACACGGCACGCCCGCCTATGGTCTTAAGAAGATTGACAGTGAGAAAACATCTTCATGCATCAAAATTAGCAACAAAAAAGTCTGGAAACTTCCACATGATTTCTAGTTGGCTATTGATCAGTAGTAGGGTAATATGGACCGTTGCTGAAGCATTCACTGTTCTATATACTCCAGTTCGAAAGCTACATATAGCTTTACTCTTTCTAGTACCCCTTAACTAGTGCTAGATCACTGGTTGTGTAACTTTCATAATTAAATCCAAAGACCAGAGATAAATTATTGATTAAAAATGAATTTATTGTAATTGTTTGCTGTAAAATACATATCTGTCCCAAAAATTGTGGTTTTTGGGAACCATCATTGATGGTTGTGAAGTATTTAAACTCCCTAAATACTTTACAAAAGCTTATAGTGCTCAAATTCTATAAAGCCAAAACCCCGAAGTCGTCAGCACATGAATATTTTTTTTTTTTTAATCAACAAATTTATATGAAAAGTTTCGATATGCAATCCTGGAAGTCTGAACTCTTTACCATTATCCAAATTAATGGTTCCCACATTGCAAAAATTCAAACTGACGGTGCCCCTATTCCCCAAGGCTTGAGCCCCAAATGAACCTATTACATACTTATTTCTTCATTTTAGACAATGAATATATATTGCAAGTTTGCATACATTAAGATCATCCAAACTGATGTCACCCAAATTGGCAACAGTACAATGAGGTTTCAGATACCTTGCCACAATAAAAACTGCTGAAACCCAAAGGCTCTGGAGCTAGAGTCTCATATAGGCCCAGTGCAGGATTATTTTGATTACAATGACTGAAATCTATATTACAAATTCAAACATAATACCCTGGGAATTTTGATATTTGACCATCTTCCAAACTAATGGTGCCAAAACTCTGTAGGTATTTAGCATTAAAGGAACCACTACATGATTATTTTTTTCTTTTTTAATACACAAATTACTTTACGATTTAAATTTTTGAAACTATGGACGGTATGATCCAGGAAGAAATCCACTACCTGTGCCCAACCTTGGCTTTAAGTGGCCCTGGCTTAAGTTTCCTCACAGAAATCCACGGATTACTTCTAAAATTATACTTGGTCTCTAAGGAAGAAGAGTGGCGTATGCGCAAATTTGTGCACACAGTTCTACATGTTTGAGGGCACAAGTTTGTTTTAATATTAATTTAAAAAAAACTTGTTCCACAAAATAAGTTTTTCAAAGAAAAGTAAAGAACTCCATTAAACAAAAAATGAGCAAACATAAAATCAAACAATCTACTAAGCGTGAAACTACCAGAAATCAGCATCGATAAATAAATGAAACTCAAAACGAGCAGAAATTAACATAAGTTGGGCGCAAAACCCCTATGCCTTCCCAAGGCCAGAACAAAATTTGCACTTTATGGAAAAAAATATAAGTGTTTTTACTTTTATAACTTTAATAAATCAGATATTTTTAACACTTTCATTGCTAAATTGCAGCATATCTATATTAAACTAACAACACACCTACATTTGTATTTTTCAGTGAATCGCAGAATACGCTTTAACTTAGAGCAGGCAAAGGGGTGCTGAACTCAACACAACTTAATCTTTGCTCGTTTTGCTTCCGACTCAGTGATTCACAGTAGTCCTTCTCCGAGTGGAATTTCAGGGATGCACCAAGATAGATATGGAATAGTTTCACTCTAGATAGAGCACCTTACGTTAGTTTTGTTCATTTTTGGTGCAATTGAGTTCTTTACTTTTCTTTTAAAAACTTGTTTTTTGGAAAAATGTTTCTGAATTGATTTCTGTTTTTTTTATATTGACTTAGCCTTTTCAGGAAATAAAACAAATCTTAAAATCTTTTTGTTTTTTACGACTTTAAAATTTTGCCTGCTATTTCTATTCTGGAGAAAAATTTTCAGCAAATTTTAACAACATACACCTTCTTGAAAATCTGGACACAAATAGTAGTGTTTAATTTAGTTTCATACCTCCTCTAGTTGACCTGAAATGGAAAACTTGATACCATTCGCAAAAAAATCTGTCTACTTTCTTTGATAGCTTGGATACACTTACGCTATTTAGATTTGGTTAAATTTTAAGAGCAGAAGTAGCCCCGGAAGTTTGAATATAATACCCTCATTCGTTCCTCGGATACTGCTGAGATGCCTTATTGGGAATTAGCATTATAACAGTGTATTTTGATTTAATCTTAAGGCAACATTTAGTTTTTAAACATTATGGGCAAATGGGAGGGTGGGCGTGGGAGGTTGGGAGTGGAAGGGGGACTAATTCCCCTCTAATCAATTTCGACAATTAAAAAGGGCATCAGCCCTTTCTATTTTCAATCGAATGAGCCCCTTTCGAAGTTCCCACAACAACTCCTTCGATACGAAGTGCCCTGGTCTAAGCAACAACAACAACAACAAAAATATAACTAATCACTTTTGTCCATTAAAAAGGGTACTAGCCCTTTGAATTTCAAATCGAATGAGCCTTTTTTCAAGTTTCTACGACACAGATTTAAAAAATAACATTAAATGTCCCCAGGGCATAACTTATAACCCTTGCCCTGAAAACTGTGGGGGGAGTGTCCTGCTCAAAGGTATAATTTCCTGAACTTTGAACTGCGTGGAACAAAATGGCTATCTCAAAATCTTTATTAGATGTGTTTGGGAAAATGGTGGGCGTGAAAGGGGCGTTAGTTGCTCTCCAATCACTTTCGACTATTAAAAAAGGCACTAGCCCTTTCAATTTCCAATTAAATGAGCCCTTTTGAAGTTTCTACGCTTTCAATAAAAACCTTATAGGCCCCAGGGCATAATTTACAACCTTATCCCTGAGGGCTATGGGGGGCGGGCATCCTCAAAGACCTAATTTCCAGAACTTAAAACTACGTTGAATAAAATGGCTATCTCAAAGTTTTGATTAGATGGGTTTGGGGAAAAGGTGGGCGTGAGAGGCGGGTTAGTTGCCCTATAATCACTTTCGACTATTAAAAAGGGCACTATCCCTTTGAATTTCCAATCGAATGAGCCTTTTTTAAAGTTTCTACGACAACGCCTTCTATAAAAAACCTTATATGCCCCAGGGCATAACTTACAACCTTTGCCCTAAGGGCTGTGGAGGACTATCCTCAAGAACATAATTTTTCTCTGGGAATCAACTACGCTGAACAAAATAGCTATCTGAAAATTTTGATTGGATTAGTTTCGGGAAATGGTGGGCGTGGAAGGGGTGTTAGTCTCCTTCCAATCACTTTCGAATATTAAAAAGGGCACAAGCCACTCCAATTTCCAATTGAATGAGTGCTTTTCGAGGTTTCTACGATAACTTCTTCGATACTAAGTGCCCTGCTCTAAAGGAAAAAATTAATAAATAATACATTGTGCCAACATCTTTCTTATATTCCCCCAGGGTATAACTTAAAACCCTTGCCCTGAGCATTGTGGGGGATTTTCCTCCTCTTTACTCAGTCCCCGTTTCTTGTCTCATTCTCGACTGTCCCCGTTCTTTACTTAGGCAGCTCGATCGCGCTGCCTATGATTTATACAACAACTTTCTATATAAACCTTATATGCCCCCAGGGCATAACTTACAACCCTTGCACTGAGGACTCTGATGGGGTTATCATCCGAAAAGACCTAATTTCCAGAACGTTCAACTACGTTGAACAAAATGGATATCTCAAAATTTTGTTTTGATGGAAAATGGTGGGCGTGAGAGGGGCGTTAGTCGCTATCCAATCACTTTCAACTATTAAAAAAGGCAATAGCCCTTTCAATTTCCAATTGAATGAGCCCTTTGGAAGTTTCTACGACAACGCTTTCAATAAAAACTTTATAGGCCCCAGGACATAACTTACAACCCTTGCACTGAGGGCTCTGGGGGGGGGGGGGGGGTTATCAACCTAAAAGACAAAATTTCCAGAACTTTCAACTACGTTGAACAAAATGGATATCTCAAAATTTTAATTCGATGTGTTTGGGAAAATGATGGACATGAGAGGGGCGTTAGTCGCTATCCAATCACTTTCAACTATTAAACAAGGCACTGGCCCTTTCAATTTCTAATTAAATGAGCCATTTTGAAGTTTCTATGACAACGCTTTCAATTAAAACTTTATATTCCCCCAGGGCATAACTTACAACCCTTGGCCTGAGGGCTGTGGGGTTGTCACCCTTAAAGACCTAATTTCCAAAACTTTCAACTACGTTGAATAAGATTGCTATCTAAAAAATTTTATTGGATGTGTTTGGGGGAATGATGGGCGTGGGGGAGGGGGGGGGGGCTAGTTGCCCTCCAATCACTTTCAACTAATAAAAGGGGCACTAGACTTTTGAATTTCCAATCGAATGAGTCCCTTTTGAAGTTTCTACGACAACGCCTTCTATAAAAACCTTATATGCCCCTAGGGCATAATTTAAAACCCTTGCCCTGAAGTTTGTGGGGGAGTATCCTCCTCAAAAATATATTTTCTATTTGGAAATCAACTACGCTGAACAAAGTGGCTATCTCAAAATTTTTATTGGATGTGTTTGGGGGAATGATGGGCGTGGGGGAGGGAGGGGTCTAGTTGCCCTCCAATTACTTTCGACTATTAAAAAGGGCAGTAGCCCTTTGAATTTCCAATTGAATTAGCACCTTTTGAAGTTTCTACGACAACGCCTTCTATAAAAACCTTGTATGCCCCCAGGGCATAACTTAAACCCCTTGCTCTGAGGGCTCTGGAGGAATATCCTCCTCAAAAACATATTTTCTATCTGGAAATCAACTACTCTGAATAAAATGGCTATCTAAAAATTTTGATTGAATGTGTTTGGGGAAATGATGGACGTGGGGGGGGGGCTAGTTGCCCTCCAATCACTTTCGATTATTAAAGAGGGCACTAGCCCTTCAAATTTCCAATGGAATGAGCCTGTTTAGAAGTTTCTACGACAACACCTTCCATAAAAACCTTATTTGCCCCCTGGGCAAAACTTAAAACCCTTGCCCTGAGGGTTGTGGGGGATTTTCCTCCTCAAAAACATATTCTCTATCTGGAAATCAACTACGCTGAACAAAATGGCTACTTCAAAATTTTTATTGGATGTAATTTAGGCTAGTTGCCCTCCAATCACTTTCAACTATTAAAAAGGGCACTAGAACTCTCAATTTCCGATCGAATAAGCCCCTTTTGAAGTTTTTACGACGACCCCTTCCATATGAAGTGCCCTGCTCTAAAGTAAAAATAATAAATAGTACATTGTGCCAACATCGTTCTTATTTGCCCTCAGAGCATAACTTAAAACCCTTGCCCCGAGGGTTGTGGGGAAGTGTCCTCCTCAAAAACATATTTTCTATGTAGAAATCAACTACGCTGAACAAAATGGCTATCTCAAAATTTTGATTGGATGTGTTTGGGGGAATGATGGGCGTGGGGGGCGCTAGTTGCCCTCCAATCCCTTTTGACTATTAAAAAGGGCACTAGACACTCAAATTTCCAATCGAATGAGCCCTTTTCGAAGTTTCTACGACAATTGCTTCGATACGAAGTGCCCGGGTATGGAGAAAAAAAAACACACATTGTGCCCACATCGTTCTTTACTTAGGCAGCGCTAGCGCGCTACCTATGATTTGAAAAACTGATTTATATTAAACTTGTAAACAAACTATTCTATTAAGGTTCTTTATTTTTATTTTGGAGGACATAAACGGAACCAGAAATGAGATTAATATCCTAAAGATAGTTTATCATGTGACAAATTTCTATATTTAAAGTGACTTTAAAATGTCAGTGAGTGGTTTTCATCAATTCCAATTTGCCCCACGTTTAATATAGCTCATTGCTATATTTTGTGGTTGATTTTTAACACTGAGAGCCAATAAAAACCAATCTTTTTCAACGATAATGGGTTTAATTGGATATCAGTGACACAACTTAACTTCAATAAGCTATATTGAAGGAGGGGTCAAAAATTTGCACGAGTTGTTAAATATTAATTTCTATTTAATTTCATATATGTTTAATTTCATGTTTTCATATTTCACTAATTTTATATTTAATTTCTATTTAATTTTATATTTCACATATTAATTTCATATATGAGTCGAATTTTAAAATATTTTAATTTCTTAATGCGATAACCGTAGAAAAAAAAACCCACTTAGATTGATTTATGAATTGATATTTCTGAGTTGTTTTTTCAGTTTTTGGATTGAAATTCTAATTTTGATTTTCTTTATTACTTCTATAGAATTTTTTCTGACGAGTGTTTTCTTTTTCAAACATTTCTATACAAAATTGCTGAAAAAAATATTTATTCTTGGCTCAAGTAAGGACAATTTTAGTTCGTCGCAACCTGAATAGTGTTAACAGACGCATATAATGAAGGGGAGTTACACTCAATTGGATTGCTGTTGTTTTGTTTTTTTAGTTCACTTAGTTATCTAATATTTTTTTTAGTTATTCGGCTTTCCGATCTTGATTTACATTTTGTCCATTTATTTTTGAGTTCAGCCTTTTATCTGTTTATATTTTTCACTTTCTTTATTATTTATTTCGGTCTGTTTTATTTTTATCTTTAAATAGTAAATTCCATAAGTAAATAGCAGATTAACCTGTTTCTGCATGACATCTTCTCCCTGATACCCGTCGAATATGGAGCAGAATAGGACGAATCCTAAATAACAAACTAGCATATGCGGATGATATCAACCTGATGTCCACTACCGTCCAAGAACTCCAGAGTGAGGCTGACTACATCTCCCAAGCAACCAACCCGTTTAGTATGCAGATTAAAACAAACAAAACCAAAATCACGATCACATCACGACAGGAAATAACAACCCCCCCCCCCTCGATAGTAATAGACGGTAAACAAGTGGAAACAGTTGATCAATTCCTTTACCTCGGCAGTGTTTTGACGGCTGACAATTGCCACACTGTCTGCATTAAGCGCCGCTTCGGTCTTGCCAGCTCTAGCTTCAAACGACAATCAAAGATCTGGAAATCTAGCCACCTTTCGAGCCATCTGAAAGTGCATCTATTCAACAGTCTGATCATACACATTACTCTGTATGGGTGTGAAATCTGGGCATTAAAAACTGAAAACGAGTGCAACCTCCTTGCGTTCGAAATGAGATATCTGCGCCGGATAGACAAGATCAGATATACTAACCATGTCACAAACGAAGAAGTCTGAAGAAGGCTGAAGTCGCAACACACTATCCTGAACAAAATCCAAAAACAGTAGCTGCGCTGGTTCGGCTATGTAAAGCGAATGAATCCCAAACGCCTGCCTAAGATCGCGCTTGAAGGGACAACTGAAGAACTTCGACCACGGGGAAGACCGAACAAAAGGTGGATCGAAAACTTTTACCGACAACGTATTGTCCAACTATCCCGAACTGCACTTGACAGAACAGCATATCGAGCCCTAGTTTATCAGATCCTGGTAGGAGTGGCCCCAAGACGTCCCATGAGGATGTATGGGACCTAAGTAAGTAAGTAGTAAATTCCATAAATTTTGTTTGATTAAGAAACTGACTTATAAATTGACCTTTCCGAATCGAGTCTATAAAGAAGAAGTTGTCCTATAAAGTTTATTTGCTGCTTCTGAAGATTATTATTATTGTTATATTTTTGCAGACGGCTGTGCTCTCTTTCGAGCATTTTTGAAACGTGAATTTAGTGACGAGAACCTTGATTTTTGGTTAGCAATTGAGAAATACAAAAAGTTGCCTGAAGACAAACTTTATGAAAAGGCAGTTTTTATTTATGGTGAATTCGTAGCAGAAGAATCATCGAGAGAGGTATATATGTTTTGAACTATATTATTGAGTTTCTTTTTTGTTTTGTGTGCTATTAACAGGGATTTTCGACGGAGGAGGGTTCTGTGCTCTCCTATTTGTCAGAAGGTTCAGTCACCTTGGTTAAATGCCCTTCACTTTAAATATTTTTAAGATCCTACTAGATTAACCTGGAATTTTTTCCAGGGACTTTTTCGGGAACATGCTAAAGGGAAGCTTCAAGAATTCAGCTAACGAAACTTTGCTGAGGCAACATACTGCAATTGGGGTCGCTCAAGGAAATTACTGGAAGTTTTATCATGGAGTCTATCAAAATTGGACGTTGTAAGCTTCCTGAATTTCGCAAAGGGAATCTACAGTATTCTGGTCAGGAAACCTACCAGAATCTTTCTCAAGGCATACACCTGAACATCGTATTAAGAAAATATGATGTAACTTGCCTCAGAGAATTTACTAGAAGTTTGATTAGGGGATCTACTAGAAATCCTCCACATTTTCTACTTTAATATGGTTCTACAAAATAATCAATATGTTGTAGTTTACCGGTAAAGTACATCCATGATAATTGAAGATAAAACTGACACAACGCTTAGCCGTATGATTTATGCACACAGACAACGGTTGAAATCGCCTTCCCTATGCCCCACAAGTTTCAACTTAATGCTCTAATGCGTTCCTAATATAGTGCTGATACTCCCTTTTATCAATCTGTATGCACAAACTGTCTCTTGATTCGGTTCAACACCCCTAACAACATGGCCTGGAAGTACCAACGTAATAACCTTAGTTTTTCGTGAGATATTGCACAAGCGCCTTTTTGAAAATCCAAAATATATTGTTTCTATTGATTTAGTTTTACGTCCCCCTCAATTTTCCCTGAAAGTTCCAATTTAATACCCTCTTCTGTTCCTGAGATATTGCATCTGTACTATTTTTACAACCTAGATATACTTAAGCTGTTTTGATTTGGTTCAGTAGCAGCAGTAGTAGTAATAGTTGTCATAATTAGTCGCAGTTGCAGTCACAAGTAGCCACAGTCATATGTAGTCACAGTTTCAAGCAGTTGCAGCCACAGTTGTAAGTAGTGGCAGCATCAAGTAGTTCCAATCACTCTGCCAAGCATCCACAGTAGTCTTAAGCAGTTGCAGATGGAATTATTTGTTGCAGTCGTTGTTGCATGTGGTTGCAAACGCAGTTCCATGTAGTCGCTGTTAAAACTAGTCGCAGTCACAAAGAAGTGGAATCGTAATCACAGGAAGTGCCAGTGACAAGTACTTACAGTCCCAAGCGGTAAAGCAGTAACAAGTAGTCGCAGTCACAAGCAGTCAAAGTCGTGAATAGTCGCAGTTGCAGTTACAAACAGTCACAGTAGCAGCAGTAAGAGCAATAGCAGTAGCAGTGGTGACACCAATAGTAGTATTAGTAGTAGTAGCAGTAATAGTACTCACACAGTGCCTTTTGGGCTGGTTCAACGTCCCATCAACATGCCTTGACATTTTCCACTTCAGGCCTGAAAGTTTCACCTTAATACCCTGAGCCTCATTAGCAGCAGTAGTAGTGGCAACATGCACATGGTGTCTGTTCCTTAGTTCAATTTCCCCATCAAAATACCCTAAAATTTTAAACTTAATGCTCTAGGCCTTATGCTTAGTCAAACATCCCCCTCAATATGCCCTGAAAGTTTCAACTTAATGCTCTAAACCGTTACCGAGGTATTGCTGATACTCCCTTTTGAAAAATTGTACAGACGTGTTTTGATTTAGTTTGATATCCCCCTGAACATTCCTTAAAGTCTCACCTTATTACCCTTAGTCTCAGTAGCATTAGTAGTCGTAGTAGTAGTAGTAGCAGCAAGAGTGGCAGTAGTATTAGTTTGCACATAGTGCATTTTGGTTAGTTCAGCCTGCCCTGAAATTTTCAATTTAATACTTTAAGACGTTCCTGAGTTATTACTCATACGCCCTTTTGACAACTGCATGCACGCGGTGTGTTTTGATTTAGTTCAACATCCCTCTAAACATTCCCCGAATGTTTATCTTAATAGCCTTAGCATTAGTAGTAGTAGTAATCGTAGTAGTAGTAATAGTAGCACTAGTAGCAGAAATAGTAGTAGTATGCACAAGCGCCTTTTGATTAGTTTAAAATTCCCCTCAACATGTCCTGAAAGTTTCAACTTAATAGCCCTAAGTATTTCCTGGGACATATCGGATACATCCTTTTGACAATCTGCATGCACATAGTGTGTTTTGATTTAGTTAAACATCCCCTCGATATTCCATAAAATTTTTATCTTAATACCTTTGGCTTTACTAATAGCAATAACAGAAGTAAGAGTAGTAGCAGTAGATGTAGTAATAGTTGTAGTAGTAGGAGTAGTAGTAACAGCAAAGGAAGGTACCCGTTGTTTTGTTCAACATTCCCCTCAACATGCCCTATAGGTTTCAACTTAATACTTCAGGCCGTTCCTAATATATTGCTGATACGCCCTTTTGACAACCTACATGCATATAGTGGGTTTTGATTCAGTTCAACTTCCCCATCAAGATTCCCTGAAATTTTCACTTCAATAGCCTTAACAGTAGTTGCAGTTGAAGAAGTAATAGTAGTACTAGTAGTAGCAGTGTAGTAGTTGTAGTAGTAGAAGCGTGCGCATATTGCCTATTCGTCAATTAATCGTCCCCCTCATCATTCCCTGAAGGTTCTAGTTTAAAACTCACAAAACTGTGGAATCACGGACAACTGTGGAAAATGAATGGAAAACATACAGTGACATCTAAACAAAGAAAACATTTCATGTCGGGACCTCTATTGTTGTTTTTTTTTTTTTTACTATTTCCGCTTTCTTAAAATTGTAGTTTTGTCTTCCTGTCCGTCCCTTTTTTCTATTGGAAAAATATTGTGCGTGTGGGCTCGATATATTTGGGATCTATTCATGGGCACCCATAGGCTAAATTTTAGGGGGAGCTTACCTGGTCTAATCAGCATTTCCAATTCTGTATAATTGAAATATCAAGACAAAATATCACAGGCAGTGCGATAGCGCTGCCTAAGGAAAGAGCGATGTGGGCACAATATTATTTATTTTTAATTTTTAGGCCAGGGTGGTTCTTATAGAAAGTAATGTCATAGAAACTTCCAAAAGAGTTCATGTAGGGCAACTAACCCCCCCCCCCTCATCCACGTCAATCACTTCCCCGAACACCTCCAATCAAAACTTCGAGCTAGTTATTTCGTTTGACGTAGTTTAAAAGTCCATATATCATGTCTTTTAGGACGAGCCCTCCCCCCCCCACAGTCCACAGGGCAAGGGCTGTAAGCTATGCTCCGAGGGCATATAAGGTTTTTATGGAAGCAGTGGTCGTATAAACTTCTGAGGGGGCTCATTAGATTGGAAATCCAAAGTTTAAGTGCCATTTTTAAGAGTCAAATATATTGGCGGGCAGCTATACCCCTCCCCCCCCCCCCCCGCTCAAGTTTTATTTTCCCCAAATGCATCTGATAGAAACTTTGAGATAGCCATGTGTTCAAAATAGTCCAAAGATTTCATAGCACGGCCTTCGGGGTTGACACAACCCCCTAGAGTATGGGGGTAAGGGTTGTAAGTTATTCCCCGGGGGAATCTAAGTTTTTTATGAAGGGTGGTCGTGTGAACTTTAGAGGAGGTTCATTTGATTGGAAATGTATAGATCTAGTTCGATTTTAAACGTCAAGCGTGATGGAGAGAAAATAGCCCCCCTCTCCCTCCCTAATATCCTCTTTTCCCCAAACACAGTCGATCGAAATTGTGAGATAGCCGTTTTGTAACCAATAGTCCAAAGAGAATATAACAATGTCGTCAATGAATCAAACAATTTATTCAGCAAAAAAATTCACAACAAAACACTTCAACATAGACTCCCCAGTAAGGCTCTATGGCCAGGAAAAAACAGGGGAGAAAAAAAAAATGAAACAAATACATAAGAAAAAACATTTTCAACACAATACATTTACAGCTTTCCGAGACTCAACACAAGAGAGAGAAAAAAATTTAAAAAAATACAATTTTTAAAAGACTCAAAGTTTAAGACTTTAAGAGACCCCTCCCCCTCAAAAAATAAAAATAAGAAAGAAAAAAAGAATAAAATCTCCCTAAAAAAAAAAAAAAAAAAAAAAAAAAAAAAAAAAGACAGAGTTTCAGAGTTCAGAGTTTTCATTCGCCAATAAATACAAAATGGAAATATAATACCCTTATTCCCCTCGAAAGGCTCCATGGCCAGGGATACAAGGGGGATAAAAAAAATACACAATATACGCAAAAACCAAAAAAGGAAACATTCTCCAAATAATATGCAATATTAAAAAGAGAACACACCTCAGGCCTGGGAGTAAAAGCGCAGAAAAGACAATCATACACCTTGAAATAAACACTCAGGGGATATCAACTCCTCAGAAAAAGAAAAAACAATAAATAAAATAAATAATAAAATAAATAAATAAAAAAAGAAATGCTATTTTGATTGATTCTTAACTTTATGGTCCTTAAGTTTGGGACTTGTTTGGCACTTTTAAAAGTCCCAAACGAGTGGCATCTCTGTACTGAAGAAGGTCGGGAATTCAAGACCTATTGACAAGCAATGAGAGTTTTGAAATCCGATCGCATAGTAGGGGTAGGAGGAAGGAAGATATTAAATGAAGAACGAAGGCTATATGGAGCTGAATCAGAAATAAACACAGGAGTTTTTTTTGAAGAGATTTTGGAAGATTGCCATGAAGCTGATGAAAGACAAAAGAGGCACAAGAAAGAATGTAAATAGACTGTAGATTTAAGAGTGGCTTTGGTGAGGAACAGTTGGTGTCCATAACCAGACGCCGTGCTTTATTATGCATGACAGAAAGTGACGCAGCGTAGAGGGAAAGGTAGACATCCATACACTGGGGCAATAGGAAACATATGACTGTACAAAGCGGAAAAAAAGAAGCTTAAGAATAGATTCAGGAAATATGTCTCCAAGTTTACGAACGATACCCAAACTCCGTGAGACCTTAACCCTAATCATGGCTATATGGTTTCTAAATGAAAGGTTCTCATCAAGCAGGATACCAAGAAACCAGACCACCCTATTCTCTGGTCTACACAAGGAGCCTTGTGACACCTGAAGTTGTGTAAGCTGAGGAAATGCTATACAATTCGAGAAAAATAAGAAAATGTGACTTACTAACATTCAAGGCCAAGTAATTAGCATCAAACCATGAAAAAACTCTCTCAAATATTGCCACAAGGTTAGACTTGATATCACATTCCGTCTTCCGGAAAGTCCCAAGAGTGGTGTCATCAGCAAAAGCAACGAATACAAAGGAGAATCAGGATGACACAGCTCGAAGCATCCTAGAGGCCTCGTGTTTTTAGCTCCTGAAACCAGATCATTAACATAAATCAGAAATAAAACGGGGCCGAGAACAGATCCTTGAGGAACGCCACAATCTACTTCAGAAGGGCTCCGGAAAAGCGGATCAATTGAAATAGGCCTACCAGAAAAATAAGATTCAAAGCAAGAGAAAGCATTTGATCTTATACCAATATGCGATATTTTCCAAAGAAGAATCCGATGAGTCAAGGAATCAAAAGCTTTACAGACATCTAAAAATAAAGCTGCCAGTATATCACCAGAATCTATTGCCAAATGAATAAAATTAAAGAGAGTTGTGCAAGCATGCTCTGTAGAGTGATTCGCTCGGAATCCAAACTGGAAATCATGCAAGAATTATTTTGTATCCAGAAAATAAGAAGCCTGGATAGCATAGCCTTCTAAAAAATTTTGCTGAAAACAGATAGGAGAGAATTTTGCCTATAATTAGCAGAATCACTCCGAAAACCACCTTTATAAAGCACTATAACCTTAGCTCGCTTGAGAAATTCAGGAAAAATTCGTTTGTCAAAAAACAGATTTAAAAGCTTGGCCAATGGTGACAGAATAGCTGGTAGAATGGCACGGATAATCCTTTTAGGAATTCTGTCTCGCTCTGAAGACGATGATCCTTTAAGAGTATTCGCGCTACGAGCTACCTCAAACTCAGAAACTGAGTTCAAAACCATCGACTTTAAACTTGAGGGTCCAAGATAGGCTCTGAAATCACAACGAGAAACTGCAGAGCTTGCAGAGGAAGCAGTTGTATTTCCTATATTAGCAAAATAAGAGGTGAGCTCTAGACGAGTATCTTCTTCTCCTTGGACGGTTTTATCATCGACTATCAGCGTTGTTGGAACTGAATGCAGAGGGGGAGTAGGTCTAAGAACCGAATTAATTAAATACCATGTCTTCCTAACATCCTTTCGCATTCAGAAAATTTCCTATAATAATACTGAGACTTAGCTTTCCGACACAGAGAATTAAATGTATTCTCATAGGCCTTGAACCTTTGATGATGACCTACAGATGATGAAGCCTTGTAAAGCTTCCACAAACAATTTCTCCTTTTCCAGCTTTTATGGAGACCTGGAGTCATTCATGGATTCGACGGTGCCATCCTTTTCGAAGTATGGGACGCTGAACCGTGATGGCAAACATCTAGGGTACTTTCTTTCACTAAATCATGAGAGATATCAAAAGAGCGGTTAAAATCCGAATCAGAAATCAAACTATCCCATGGCTGATCAGTCAGACGGGAATTAAGTAGACTAAGCTCAGTATAACCAAAATGGAAAACTGGGAGACTAGATGGTGATACTATGCGCTGCGCTTGATGAGCGCTCTTATATCGGGAAATAGCGGGGAAATGATCAGAAATATCACTAACCAGCACCGAATCGTCTAAGACATCTAGTGATGAAAAAAAATTATCAATAAGAGACACATGCGTATCAGTAACTAGGGTTGGTATACAAACTGAAGGTAGAGTTCCCGAAGAGAGTATCATCGACAAAAGATCTATAGCTGAAGTAGAATTTTGATCCAGCAGGTTAAGGTTGAAATTACCCATAAGGATTAGTTCACAGTGTTTCTTTTGGACTGAATCCAAAACCTCTTCCAGAATTTTCATAAACGAAAGAATAGATCAACGAGGGGTCCTGTAAACCAAACCCACAGCTAAATCCTTACAGCCTGACTTAATCTCAATAAAAAGGGATTCCAATATTCCTTCCTCTTTTCTGCTCAAATCACTTCGGACAGTGTGTGCAAGACGATCAGCAAAATAAAGGGCAAGGCCACCTCTCGCCATCTGTTTCCTGTTCAGCCTCTCCATCCTATATCCTGGAATATCTAAAAGCATATCCTTATTTGAATCCAGGAAAGTTTCACATAATCCAATAATATCAGGAGTTTCACCACTAACGATCCGTTTCAGCTCATCAAAAGATGAACAAAGTCCCTGAATGTTAAGGTGCAGCACAGAGAAAACACCATCTCGTTGAGAGGATGCAGAACCATTTAATTGCGAAACATACTTACTTTTATTAGCCAAACTAGGATCATTATTGTTCTGATCTCTACTTCCAACTGAATTATTAATTACACTTTCAATATCTAAAGGATTATTTTGTAACTCACCAAAACTTTCCCCCAAAGAGTTGATACCGCCCTGGTCATCAAAAGAAGTCATCAACTTACTTACAGTGGATGGTAGATCCGCTCCGCGACCAAACCCACCAGACCAAAGGTTGTCAACATCACTGCAGAGCGATGGCATCTATACAAAGGTAGCGCTGAACTCATTTTTGTACACACAAGAAACTGAAAAACAAAAAGAAAAGCCAAAACAATTGAATCTGAAATAAGAAATAGTGTATATAAAAAAAAATTTTACTGAATGTATGAATGGCGAGATACTAAACATATCTAAAAAAAAAAAAAAAAATTATTTTTAGACACAGTGGCAATGAAAACAGAACAAAATATTGATAGACAATGATATTACATAGACAGGAATAGAGAAACAAGAGAACAGAAAAACAAAGAGAAAAGAAAAAAGTAAGAAAAAAATGTAAATATTAAAACATGTCCTCGATTGACCGAAGTCTACGTGGAGTGTTCTCATTGGGAAGGCGGACAAAAATACGCCCTTGATCAGACCAAACACACTTGTTGCCATATCTCTCACGAGCTGTGTTCAGAATATCCCGCCGCTGGCGGGTTAGATTTTCCAAAAAAATACCATGTTTTGCAAGTTTCTTCTTAGCTGCGTAAACACTTTTCGTAGTCTCTTTGTCACGGAATGTAATCTATATAAGGAGCAATTTTATCAGACGACGCAGAAATTCCAAAGGCAAATCGGTACACTTTGCTTATGTCAGCATCAGTTATTCTGGTGAGTTCCATCTTTCCTCGGAGGATATTTAAAATGGTAGTCTTCAGGTCCGAATTTGGATTTTGTTTAACGCCATTGAACATGAGGGAATCAAGTCTCGAGTCTTGGTCGATATCATCTATACGCCGCTCAATCTGAAGTATTCTATCATCTAGAGATTCAAGGTGATTTTTTATAGACTGTTGTTTTTAAATTTCAGTAAATTTCGGGGTATAATCCACAATAATAGATTGATAAACTTCCGAAACAATGTTTTCAACCGAGAATTTCGTTTTATCAATCGTAGCTAGGCGAGTTAACACCTCTGATTCAATGTCCTTTCTCAAGTTATCCTTAGTGCGAGCAATTTCTATTTATGTTGCCATTATTCGTGCTACAACTTCATTAGCCTCACTAAAAGCACTTGTGCTCTGAGCGGCTACAGTGTTTGGAACCATGGAAATGGACTGATCAATCCTTTTTGTCTTCTTAAATTTTTAAATTTAAAGCTTTTTTAACACTTTTCGCAGTTTTTTTCGAAGCTTCATTCTTATTAGATTCGAAATTAAGTAGGCTAATCTCTGCTACCGTCTTCTGATCTTGAGACCCATAACAATATACCGAATATTTCCAACTGCCTGATATAATCTTCATGGAGTCAATAATTCTGACGGGCCATAGAGGATACCCTGGGAATTTAGCAAAAGCAAGATCACTCGATTTATATAAAGCCTTATCAAAGAGAATTACTGCCAAGGGGGTGTTTAATGGCCCCCCTAATAAACCGAAAATCCAAGTTAATTGGCTATCTATCCAATAAACAGTTTATCCAATTGAGTTATCGTGATACACTCCAATAAGTCCTTTAAATGTAACCAGAAAAGATTTAATTTCTGGAAATTCCACTATGTGCATGCGGACTTCCAAAAAGGTGACAAAGCAATATCTCAAGAACAATTTATATCATTAAGTTAGACCTTTAAGAGAAATTTGTGCGGATTTTGAACTAGCCAGAAGGCACTGTGTGTATACTTTTAATACTATCACTACATTTACTGTAACTAATGACGCTAAGAGTATTAAGGTGACATTTTTAGGAAGTGTTTAGGAGGAGTTCCCTAAACGAACTAAACGAAAAAAACTGTATGCATGCAGGTTTTCAAAAAGGCATATAAGCCATACCATAGGCAGCATCACTTTACCGTAGCTAGAAATATCATTGAAACATTTAAAGAAGCTAATTCGATTCAAAATTAAAAGTTTTAGGGTCCCTCTTAAGAGCAAAGAGAGAGGGCAATCAGCCAGTTCTTCGAGCCTATTTACTTCCTACAGACGTCAAGACAAAACTTTGAGACAACTATTTTGCTCAGCATAGTAGAACGGTCCAGCAACTATGTCAACCCCCTACAATTATGCAATTGGCCCATTATTCTGTATAACTAAATGCTGCTTTAAAACTAAATAAAAAAGTATTGTTTTTGCGATTGCCAATAAGACACTTCAGCAATATATCGAGAACGACTGGGGGTGTTAAGTTGAATCTTTCGGGGCTAGTACTGTTACTACTTCTGCTCTTATAATTTAAACAAATAAATAGAGCGTAAGTGTATCCAGGTTGTCAAAGAGGATAGATAGAATCATTTGGGAATGATATTAAGTTTCATTTTTTCAGATCAACTTGAGGAGGTATAAAATTAAATTAAAAAATAGTATTTGTGTCAGATTTAAAATTTTTTAAAAAGTTTCTCCCAACATTCAAATAGCAAGCCAAACTATGGATTCTTATACAAAAAAAAAAACAAAAAAAACAGAAAGATAAAAAAAAAATATTCATGAAAATGGCTGTCAATAAACAACAGAAATTAATTTAAAAAAACTTTTTCCACAAAACAAGTTTTTCAAAGAAAAGCAAATGGGCAGAAATGATGTCAAGTAATCGTCTAAGCATAAAACTACCACAAATCGCTCTCAATGAATAAATTAAACTCAAAACGAAAAAAAAATTATAAAAAATAACCGGGTCAAACTCATAACGAGCAAAAATTAACATTAGTAGGGCTGATAACCCCCATGCCTTCTGAAGACCAAAACATATTTTGTGCTTCACTGAAAAAAAAACATGTCTGAATGTTTTTACTTTTTTTACTTTGACTTTAAGGAATAAATATCAGTATAGGTATATTAAAATTTCAATCCATGGTCATTTGTTTTTTTTGTTTTTTTTTTTTTTCATTAAATCCTAAATTATGTTCTGGTCATGAAAAGTCATGGGGGTTGTCAGCCCTAGTAATATAATTTTTGCTTGTTTTAAGTTTGACTGGGCGATTTATTCTATTTTCTTTTCGTTTTGAGTTTCATTTATTTTTATAGTGATTTGTGGTAGTTTTACGCTTGGAAGATTATTTGGTTTTATTTTTGCCAATTTTTGGCTTAATGGAGCACTTTACTTTTCTTTGAAAAACTTATCTAGTGGGAAAGTTTTTTTTTTAAATTAATACAAATATAAGGTAGCGTAATTAAGCCAAGGGAGGGGGGGGGGGGTTGGAACCCCCCTTACCCCCACCCCATATGTGCGCCCATGGACCTATTTCTATCTTAATTTTCAATACCTCTATTAAAACTAATTTGCACTTTTTTTCCTTTGATTTCATTTTTATAAAGGAAGGCAGCGTTATTTAAATCAGAATCGAAATCAGAATCCACAACGTAATTCAAATAGATCAAACCAATAATAAAATGTACTTTAGCACAGGTCTAAACTTAGATAACACATGAACAATAACAAAATTGTTTTCGGCGCTAGATTTTGAAAGACAGTTACTTAGTTTTTCAATATATTCTAAAGTCAAAAAAAGATGAAATACTGAAATTTTCCAACTTGGCTATTGGTATGCTAAAATAAAAGCCTGCAATAAATCTCCTTGTAAGTTTCTACCACTGTTGTTTCATTTAACTTAGGCAATTTGGCTTCTGGCGATGGCCAAAAGTGAGGAATTCCATTTTTTGTTTGCCTTTAGGAGTCAAAAGCAGGGAATTTTTTTTTCGTCTAACTATGAGAGAGAAACGAGAAAGGATTAATTTTGTTTACACTATTTTGTGTTACCAATTTTGTGTTACCTGTACTTATTCTCAACTAGCTCCGATGCCAATAAAAGTTAAAAAGTATTGTTTATTTTACTCGTTTTTACCGTATGTTGTTAACGTGTATAACAAATGTAAACAACGTTAATTTTGAAACAGTGCTTAAATGGTTTTGCTGTAGTTTAAACTGGAGAAACAGGACTTTTATACAAAAGTGATATTTTTTATTATCTTTTCCTACCCAACTCCATTTATGAATCTTCTTCTGTTATACTGAGAAATATTTCGCTATAGTTGTTTGACACTCCTTCACTTTTTAGGTAAATTTGAATGGCGAAGTACGAAAAGCCTTACACAAAGCATGTAGTGGATTAAGTCCGGAAGATTTCAGCAGAAACATCTTCAACTTGGCCCAGCGCCACATAGCTGATGTACTGAAAAATGATTCTTATCCTCGCTTTATACAGTCGACGCTTTACAAAGAATTACTTCACCCTACTTCCTCAGACAAAGCCCCTGCATTATTTAGTTTGTAAAATTGTTTAGTTCAATACACCGCATAAAAAGTAATTAGTTGTTTCTTTTTGAAAGGGCTTGTGCACAATCTTGGCATCGATATTTTCGAATTTTTTATTTCTAAATTTTGACATTTAACAGAAATTAATTGCTTTTTATTTAGTCCAAGCTGGCAAAATACAATACTTTCGTCACATTCTGGTAAAACACAAAATACTGAGAGTGAAATACGATTTATGAAATTAAAATGCAGAAAGCATGCACGGTTAAAATATGAGAACAGAAAAAAACTGCATATGATTTGTATATGAGTTTTTCTTCTATAAGGGGAAAATAAAAACTTGATGCCACTATATTCCACCTCCAGAAAGAATTAAATTAAGGAACTCACGGTGATTTAGGTTTTTCCTTAGAAGAATATACATCGGTGGCAGTAAAGGGTTTCTGCCTCAAGCATTGGCTATTAATTGACAAAATATAAAGTCCTATTTGTCATATCCTAATTTAGCTTCATCAAGAAGATTAGTTTCTATAATTCTCTGTTTACCTCGCCAAATATTTATGTTGACTGAAGGATATTCATCAAACAGTTATATGGTAAAGACTGACAAGTAATCAAAAGAAAATTTTTAATTATTTCAAAAGTTATATTGAATTCTCTGTTATTTCTGTTTTAAAGATTAAATGTTTTGAATTAGTTGACTTTTGACGTGCAAAATCCATGGAAATATTTTGAAGAAATTGAAGAATGACAAACGCAAGTACCAATTCTATTATGAAGGGTGAGCGAAAGTACAGAATGTTTAGCCCTCAGTCATCCATCGCACCTCTTGACTGAAGGGACATGAAAAGAAGAATATTCTCGCCGGTTCAGAATGTGATGTCTGGTGCCACATCCTTTTCCTTGACTTTTTTTTACCAAATTTATCGGTTACCAAAAGTTGGTGAATTTGACAGTAGTATAATCTGTGGATGGTTAAAGACCTTTGTGTTCTGCCTTCCATGAAAAGGTGTAAGTTGAAAGTGTAGACGCTTCCTAAAGCGAGAAAGGCAAATTATTTAAAATAAAATTCCGTGCAAATCGGCTGCTCATTTGAAATGAGAACTATTAAATCTAGTTTTTACGCTCGTTCTTTAAAATTTCATCTCTACTTTCAATTGTTATCAAAAAGTGAGTTCCAAAATTGTTTTTACTAGGTTAAGTGTGAAAAATACTTGAAAAGTATGATTGCACAAAAATCTCTAGCCTAGGATAATAGCCTCTTTTAGAGGATTAGCCTCTAAAAATCCTTCTTTTTCCAGCTTAGAAGAAAAAAAAATTACAATAGGCCTAAACCACCATGCTGACGAAATGTGTTAGGCCTAAATCTTTTGAAATTGTCACTAAATTGCCTAATAAGTTGTTTTATAGATAGCACTATCCAGGCTGTTATTAATTCCATTTTTTTTAATGGGTAGTGGCTAAAATACAAAATAGCCTATTAATACAACCTAAACTAACTTCAGCTCAAAATCAACAGACTTGGCTAGGAACTTGTTTGTTGAACTCGGCCAGAATGAATGCTATCTGTAAAAACAATTTATTATAGTGGTAATTTCAAATTTCATTTTAGCATGGACGTTTATTGTAAAATTTTTCTTTTAAGTTGGAAAAAGAAGGATTTTTAGAGGAAACGGAATTAGGCACTATTAGACAATACACAAAAGAGTTGTACCATTCAATTCCCCATTGAACAGTGTTTCAAATTAAAATCATTACCATTGTACCTGGGTAAATTATTTGATATTTTAGGCAAGTAGGCTATTTTACAGGACAGAAGGTAAATAGGAGTAGGCCTAAAAGAAATATTGGCTAGCCTACCAGTCTTGTTGTACCCCTCTCCCCCCTCATACAGTGGCAAAAATTCACAAAAATGTAGTGGGGCAATGATTTTTTTTAGTTTTTTTAACAAAAAAAACAGAAGAACATTAGGTGCATTTTTTTTTTATCTCTGGTGATGGCTTAGTTCTCTGGGTAAATTTGCAGGTGGTACAATAATTTAGCTAGGATAAAAGTGAAAATGTCATTTGATGCCTATTTTATGCTCTTTTATAATACTATTATTGCTTCTGTTGCAAATTGCACCTTGAGCCCTTAAAGGGGCCAGTAAGGTATAAGTAAGGTATGAGCATAAAACAAGCATCAGATGATGTTTTACTTTCATCCTAGATAAATTATATGGCCCACTGCAAATTTACCTTGAACTTTACACCCCCATCCCCCTAATGTGCAATTATATACCCTGAATTGTTGACGGCAAAGTTTCAAATAGCAAAATTCTGCACTATTTTCGTCAACAGCATTTGAAAAACTTGAAACCATAGGAAAACAGTTTGAATTGAGTTGCCTAATAAATGAGGTTTGAATTGTTATAAATAAGTGTTTTTAGAATATATTACTCTTGACCAACTTATTTATAAACTAGTGATATGTTTTTAACCACTTTTCAATAACTTAACTAGTGTTGATAACTTATTTGTGTGATTAAAAATGAAATACCTTTGGGGCCCTTTTAAGGGCTCAAGATGCAATTTATGACAGAAGCAATTATTATATTATGAAAGAGTATATAAAAGGCATCAAATGATATTTTCACCTTCATCCTAGCTAAATTATTGTGCCAATTGCAAATTTACTGTTCTCTGTTTGTCTTATTTGATGTTTTTGTTGGCCAGCAAACAGAGGACTGTGAGCATTTTTCTTCACAGTTCTCTGGCAAAGAGTATCCAACAGAAAACTGACTTCTGATGTCAGTTTTGTCTTTGTTTAGATAGAAAAAATTTGGTTGTTAGGAATGAAAATTGTAGCAAAGAAATAGGTAAGTGTTGTTATTTACTATTTTGCTTTTATAGCCTATGCTCTAACTCAATTAGTATATAGCCTATGCTCTAAGAAATTAGTACTTATTAGCACATTTGTGTTTTAGGTCACTTCATGAGAATTTTACATAAAGGACTGGAAGTCAGTGGCTGTCCAAAAATATCTATAAACCTTTATTTAGTTTGACCATCAGTAAGTTGATGAAAGTACCCTTATTAGTTGTCAAGCAGACATTTTAGGGATAATTAGGGATATAGGTCCAAAGTGAGATAGGCCAGGATGCTGCTTTTAAATTTTACACCTCATCTTCCTTAATTTCCATTTTCAATATCAGTTCTCTGGTGTACCAGAGAACTGAGAACAGCAAAGAAAAACATGTTTTTTTTGTCAAACCAGAAACCTGAGAACAGAAAACTCTGACCAGAGATTGAAAATGCACCTATCAAGCAAATATACCTAAAACAGAGGGTAGCCATAGATCTTAATTCTCATAATTAGCAGCTAACACAGCAACTACAATTTACTAGGTTGCAGCTACTGCTGCAACATCAATTAAAATTTTTTTTTGTTAATTGCAAAACGCACTGTATGTATTAATTTCCTTTAAAACGAGCCATTGAACAGCTCTCTATAATCTTTCAGTGCCCTGCTAGCTGCAGAGAAGGAGAAAAAAAAAAAAAATGATACTTTCAATGCAAAATATCGTGATTGCAGCCAATTTCCTTGTTTTTCAAGCCAGTGCTGTTTTTGTTGTTGTTCAAGCCAAGGGACTGTAAGTTTCCTTTATAGGGTTTTTAGACTAGGCAGTTCTAATGGTGTATCTTGTGATTCAATCTGACATCTTTGCTAGCAGTTTTAGGAATGCTATTTAATAGCTTAATAGTTGAAGAAACAAAGCAAGGGGTGCCAAATAAAAATAACCAGTTAGCCAGTCTTACTGGTTTAATATAGCACATAGCTAAAATAGAAAATAGCTATCAAATAGAAATAAAGGTATTTTTCAAAATTTGGAGGGTGGTATTGCCACCCCCACCTGTTTGGTACTCCTGCCCTCATAATGAGACCAAACATTGCTCTAAGCTTTAGGCTATATAAAAGTTTGTAGGTTTTGATTCTTTTTTTTTTTCAAATTGGATTTGTCTATTTTGTATTATGTCTATAATGCCCTCTCCACCTTATTTTGTTTGTTTACATTATTATTATGAAAATTTCTGATCAATAGTTGGATCATATAGCCAATTTGATGAAAAAAAAACCTGAAATCAACAGACTTTTGTATATAGCCTTGAGTAATACCCCTAGTACCTAGACAGAATTTAATATCAGACAAAATATTTGGATTAAAATGTATCTTTTACAAACAGAGACTATGTATTATATTCAGAATCTTGAATATGGTGTAGATAGTTTTAGAAAGTTAGAACTAGTTTGGACTAGGCTAGTTAGAATCAGCCAACTACAATCAGGGAACACTTCTTTTAACATTTAGATTTAAACAAAAGCTACCTTTACATCATAGAAAAAATCTAAATTTAATTAGTATGCTTAACAATGCTTCCCTTAGATTGAGTAGGTTGATGGTAAAGTCTAACTATGATTTAGGTACATTTTACTAACTTCAAGATTCTGTGTCCAAGATTCAGCAGAATTTTCCAAGTTTAAAACCAAGCTTAAAGTATATATCCTTGACCAGGCTCCACTGTCGACTATCAGTACATTCACTAACAATTGTTAGTGTTATATATTGTTAAAATGTTCAAGTTAATCACAGACTTATAAAGAAAATTTAGACAAATCCGAATTGTGACACAATCTACTTACTAGGATATAATATACACTCTGAGGTGATAAGCATTGGAGAGGTAATTGGGTATCTTACCCTAAGGCTATAGACTATCCAGGCCTATAGAGGAGGGGGGCTGGGACACAATTTCACTGGTAACCTTAATTATATTTAAAAAGAGCATTGAATACTGAATCAAATAGGCCTTACTTACTTTTTTGCCATCTAATTCTTTTTTTCCTATCAGACAAACTAACAAAATTAGCAAAATTTGGTATGTAGCCTAGGGACATGTAAGTAGGCTTCAGTAGAGAGGGAAGTGCCCAGGATAGAAATGCAATGGTATTGGCTATTTTATTTGGAGCCAGTTAAATGGTATGTTATTTCTCAGTTGTTCAAAATTAGAAACCTGGTTGTTTATTGTGATAATTTAAAAAGAAAAAAAAGTTTTTCTAATGGAAGTAAAGAGCAAAGTGGAAATTGTTCTTTGCAGCCTATGTAAAATCAATAAAAACTATGGTAAACAAGTCAACAGATGTTTTATATATATATATATATATATATATATATATATATATATATATATATACATGCATATATATATACATATGTATACAAGGCATGTTTTTTAAGTAAGTACCGTTTTGGAATTAAAAAAAGACATGAATTAAAAAAAGATACTGCAATAATTTTATTTTTACATGAAAGCCTGTACCTTAATCTACTTTTCTAATTAATTTGCGTGAATATTGAGGCACTTGTCATAACGTGGCACCAGTTTTTCAATACTCTCCTTATTAAATTCTGCCACCTGATTTGTATCACAACTGTTCTGAGTTCATTATCATCTTGAAGACGCTGACCACCCAGGTGTTTCTTCAAGTGCAGGAAAAAATGGTAGTCGCTGGGCGCCAGATCAGGGCTTAATGGTGGATGATCTAGAGTGTCCCATTGAAAAGATTTGATGAGATCTTTGGTCCGATTAGCCACATGTGGACGGGCATTGTCATGCAGCAAAACGATACCCTTACTCACCTTGCCACGTCTTTTGTTCTGGATTGCACGACGCAGATTGTTCAGTGTCTCACAATAAGACGCTGCATTGATTGTCTCATTACGAGGCAAAAACTCCACTAGCAATGCTCCTTTTTTGTCCCAAATTACTGTGCACATGATTTTCCGGGCAGAAATTGTTTGCTCAAACTTCACTTTTTTGGGTGATGATGAGTGTCGCCATTCCATGGATTGTTGTTTTGATTCTGGTGTGACGAAGGCCACCCATGTCACTCATAATGTTTTTTCCGTAAATTTCACAGATCTCACGATGAATATCGATCAGTTTTACGCCTTTAGCACTAAGAAATCTTATAACAGCCCGTACTTCACAATTGGCGGGATTCCCGATTGTCGGAGGCATCTTAAACACTTAGTAAACAACGTATACAATGAAGAATCAGACTGTAATGGCGTCAGTGCGTAGACAAGAGATGTAGGTAACCAGCGCGCATGTGCAGAACGCCCACCGTAGCGCTGCGGCGGCAGAATCATACAACGGTACTTACTTAAAAAACATGCCTCATATATATATATATATATATATATATATATATATATATATATCTATAGTATATATATATATATATATATATATATATATATATCTGTTATAGCAGAGATATATATATATATATATATATATATATATATATATATATATATATATATATATATATATATATATATATATATATATATATATATATATATATATATATATATATATATATATATATATATATATATATATATATATATATATATATATATATATATATATATATATATATATATATATATATATATATATATATATATATATATATATATATATATATATATATATATATATATATAAATATATATAATATATATATATATATAAATATATATAAATATATATATATATAAATATATATATAAATATATAAATATATATATAAATATATAAATATATATATAAATATATAAATATATATATAAATATATAATATATATATATATATATATATATATATATATATATATATATATATATATATATATATATATATATATATATATATATATATATATATATATATATATATATATATATATATATATATATATATATATATATATATATATATATATATATATATATATATATATATATATATATATATATATATATATATATATATATATATATATATATATATATATATATATATATATATATATATATATATATATATATATATATATATATATATATATATATATATATATATATATATATATATATATATATATATATATATATATATATATATATATATATATATATATATATATATATATATATATATATATATATATATATATATATCTCTGCCCTATATTAGCCTAATGTCCTGCGCCGGTGCTTCAACTGTCAAAACTACGGACACCTAGCGTCGAAATGTGAAAACTCTAAACGTTGTGCTAGATGCGGCAAAGAAGGGCATGCTTCAGAAAAAGAGAATCCTTGCAAAAATTCTATTTGGTGCGCGCTTTGCAAATCCAATAGGCACTCCTGTTATAGCATCCGTTGTCCCAAAGCCCTCAAAGCAATGAATAAACCGCAATAACAAGAGCCACCATTTCATCTCTTATAGTAACATCTTGGAATATGAACGGAAATCTGCGTGATAAGGTGCCAATTATTAAACAATTTGCCAAGGATCATGACATAGTTTGCATACAAGAACACTTCTTAAGCAAGGACAGCTTGGATTGTATCAAGTTATCTGACAAGCATCGGTTCTTTATTAGAGAAGCGAAATCAAGCTGTAGAGGAAGGCCATCTGGAGGCATCGCTATTGTAATTAAAGATCACATCTCCGCCAAACTTGTCGAGCAGCAAGACAGTTTCATCACAGTGGACGTCTATGGTCTTGTTCTGATCTGTGCTTACCTTCCTACTAATTACAAGAATGATCGATCAGAGAGAAAATTCAACCTATCCTGCAAGAAACTTGCTAAATGTGTGTTGAGAATAAAGCAGTCGGGTCATGACTATTTAATTATCGGTAACTTCAACTGTGACTTTACTGACACTGACAGTCCTATAGCACAAATAGATTTAGCAGTCTTACCAGATGGCTTCAAGGTTGTGGATAAAGATAAAAACTTCAGTTATTGTCATAACAGTGGCTCTGTATCTAATCTCGACCATGTTGTTAAATCATTCAATGTCCAGGACGAATCTGTGTTGGTACTAATGGGTGGTACACTTAGCAATCACCTGCCTATATCCTTGAGTTTCTCTTGCCCATTCTCTGAAGTAAAAAAAAGCGCAGCTCCAAAGCTCAAAGTTGTGCAAGATTAGAAGCTCGAAGATACTGCGTTTCAATAGTATCAACAAGTGTGTAATAGCATTCTTAAAAAGATCCAAGTCCCTTTCCCGCTACTGATGTCCAACAGTTACATCCCGGCCGAAAAGCAGAAACTTCTGTTGAACATTTACTCTGCCTCAATATGCCATGCCCTTCGGTTGCCAAATCAGCAGCCGTGCCATCTCGAAAAGTTCGAGTAAACACTGAAATTAGAGGATGGTCCGCTAACCTAAATTTAACAGAAACATTCCAGACCGCGAGGTTGTGGTTTCGCATATGGTTTGACAGTAGTAAGCCAAGATCTGGGCGAGTCTGGAAAGTGAAGAATCATACTAAACGTGCCTTTGCCAATGCCTTGTTTAAGCACCGTAGACATAATTGACGAATACAGCAAGAAATGCAAGTCCGATCCCAAACTCCTTTGGTGGAATTTAGTGAAGCCCAAAGAATCGACCTCTGAGGTCCCCCTTCTAACAAAAGAGGCCTGGAATAGTTACTTCACCGATCAGTTCAAAAGTCCTGACCAAGTGCTACGGAATTCTTACCGGAGTGAGCTAGATGAAATGCTAAAACTGCAGAAAGAGAACATGGTAGTTAATAGAAGTGTAATACGTGAATGCCTGAATAAGCTAAAAAAGAAATTTTCGAGAGGCTTCGATAAAATTTGTGGCCAACATTTACTCTATGGTAGTGAACAACTTCTTGAACATGTATCATTATTATTCCAAATTATCGTTACCAGAGGTATCGTCCCGGATACCTTTTGCATTGGTGTAATAACACCCATTCTCAAACCAGGGAAACCTCCCTCCCAGTACTCTTCATATAGGCCCATTACTGTGTCGACTATACTATGTAAACTATTTGAGCTTCTTATTCATGACGAAATTAGAAGCAAGTGCTCGGTTCCCCCACACCAGTTTGGGTTCCAGCGATCGCTTGGATGTGACCATGCCCCTTACTCGCTGGTGTCTATACTGACTGACGCTGAGAATGACAACGATTCTTTAGTTTTAGCAGCCCATGATCTTGCCCGTGCTTTCGATTCGTCTATCCACGAACATATTTTACTCTCTGCAGCAGAGAGAGGCGTAGAAAATTCGGTCATTGAACCCCTTGATTCAATGTATAGTAATCTTCGTGTTAGGATAAAGTGTCCTGGTTGGGATTGTGATATGCTTTTAGAAATTGATATACCAGTGAAAAAGGGTATTAGGCAAGGGGCAGTAAATTCACCAGATTTATTCAATAATTCCGTAATCGAAGTGCAACATGAAGCACCAACAACGTGTATTTTATGCGGGATTGACGTGTCGCTCATAGGTTATGCTGACGACATTTTAAACATTAGTAGAACCCTGAATGGAATAAAGAGTTGTTTTAGTGCATCAAAGGTAGAATATGCTGGTGTCGGCCATACATTTAATCCATCGAAAACTGAATTCTTATTTTTCAATTATAAAGTGTCGACTGAGGACATATGCGTTATGCTAGATGATACGGAAATCAAACCTGTTCCATCACTTACTTACCTTGGAGTCCCGATCGGTACGTCACTCAAGGCCACACGCGTACTTATTATCGCTGATACCCTTAGAAAAGTTCGTTCTGCATATGGAAAGCTTGTCCCGAGCAAGGTGAGATTTAGTCGTGATATTTTAGCCCGATTGTATAATGCATTTGCTTTACCGAGTTTTCTCTACATCTCTCCGTTTTGAAGTTGCTTCACACAGACAGAGAAGAAAAAGTTGCGCACGATTTATTTTAAATATGCTAAGTATCTGCTTGGAATACAAACATGGTCCAAACACCGGAATTTGATCAGTAGATTTGGATTGATAGATCCTGCCTTGGCAGTTCCTGTCAGAGTAGCAAGTTTTCATAAGAAGTTCATGACTCTTGGTTATCCTTGGGTAATTCTTAAGGAAAAGACTTGAGTTGATTGTGTTATTTGAATGTCGATGTTGAGGACCCATTTCATTGTATATATTTGTGTTAAACCGTACTTTGTTGTTTGTCTTTTGTTTTGTTTTTTCACTTTTTTCACTTTTTATATACTCTGCTGCCCATTGTATCTCTTACAGTTTTGGCAGGTAATAAATCTATATTATATATTATATTATATTATATATGCAGATATTGGCAAATGACTCACTTTATGGTTGTTAGGTATTTGCTTTTCATTCGTGAGTTTTTGGCCTTTATGAATTTTTTTTATTGGTTTTGTTTACTTTCTGTGTTTTTCTTTTCTTTGGTATTTTCCTTGATTATATTATTTTGTTCTTGCTAAAGAAGAGAGGCAGTTGTTCTCTCAAAATATTTGCTTTGTTTGTTTCTTCAGTATTATTATTTGGCCTTTAACAACCCCATTTTCGATTACTTTGGGAAGAAATTGGTGTTTTTGGGGTGCAAAGTGATAGAAAAGGCTTCTTTGCTGCAGCATGATCTCTTTTGTCACTTTCAATGACTATCATCTGCTGATGACTTATAATAAAATTTAGCTCCAGTTGTCATGTTACTATCAAGGCTGAAGGTTCTTTAGTACAAATACCAATAAGCTCCAAAATTTACATTTTTCTGCTGGCCAGTATCAGAGCTTTTATATTGATGAGAAAAAAACAATACACCTCATCACCAAAACCTTTTCTGTCCTACTGCCAACACTTGTCCATTCAGGACAATATTAATTTTACTATATCATGTATCAGGCGACAGGGGGAGGGGATTAAAGAAAGATCTTATCCAATCATTAACCAAATAATAGACACAAAACAACCTCCTTCACCAAAAATATTTTTAAATTTTGAAGCATTGCATCTATAGATGTAACAAAGTTTGACCATTGAATTCTGAGGAACACCAAACAATGACAATAGTGGAAGGAAGGAGGAAGCTTAAATATTGATTAAAGTATTTTTTGTTCTCTCAGAAAGATATGATTTTACTAAATATGATGCATTCCCATCAACACCCAAATTATTAAGCTTAGAAAATAAAATCAAATGAGAAATTGAGTCAAGTGCTTTTTGAATGTCCTTTGGACAGGTTTGCAGGAATTTCTCCTTTGTCAAGACAATCACTCATAAACTGGTTAATAATGATCATAGAATCATGACCCTTTTGGAAACCAAATTAAAGCTTTGAAAACAATCTGGATTTACAAAAAAATATACATCCAATTATATAATGCTCTTTCTACAATCTTAGAAAACACAGACAATATTGAAATTGGGATCAGCCATCAGCTGTTCATGTCATCCTTTTTAAGGGAGCTGGGAGGGGGAGTATACACAAGGATTATAAAACATAGGAATAGAGTTTTTGACCTTGCACATTATGATGGTGCTCTTATTATTTTGTCCAGGTTTTGCACTCCAGAAATTAGACCAAAAGTCTCTGGGTGCCATATGGCACTTTATGATACCATTATCAAGTCAAATTTTAATAAACACACACACATATTATATATATATATATATATATATATATATATATATATATATATATATATATATATATATATATATATATATATATATATATATATATATATATATATATATATTATATATATATATATATATATATATATATATATATATATATATATATATATATATATATATATATATATATATATATATATATATATATATATATATATATATATATATATATATATATATATATATATAGTCAAAATAATAGTTACCATTCCTTAACTAGCTACAAATAGAGGTTTTATCTCAACAGACGTTTTTTTTTTTCAAAACACATGTTAAACTTTTTGTTACTATGGGCTGTGGTTCGCCCTTTAAGAGGTTGTGGCTATTGCTGCAATCATGATTCCAAATTTGTTAAGTAAACCATTCAGACTGATTTACACAAGGTACATAAGAATATAAACAGTGTTCTGACTAATGGACTATATTTAGCTAACCAACCATAGAATATTCTATATTCTTATGTTAAGTGACTATACCAGGAAATGGTAGTATAAATTAACTGTTAATCTATGATTTTTTAGTTTTTGGCTTGTTGTTTTTGTACAACTTTAGTTTAAAGTAATATTTATATCTATCTTGGAAATTTGATGGGCTAGGTGAATGAAACATCTTGAAATAGATCCTCCCACAAAATTAAGACCCAGGAAAGTGCTAGTATCTGATGTCTATTTTATTTAATCAACTTAAAATTTCTACACTTAATTAGTCATGGGACTAGAACCAATGTAAATATGCTAATTTTGCTCATTCCTCTGAAGTTTGATATTCGAGATTGCTACTGGTACTAAACCATTATGTAGTTACATCTGTTAATGTAAGAATCTATAGTTCATGGATACTGTATTTTTCTTTTTTTTGTATCAGGAGGACATCATCTAAGCTCTTTCAATCCGACACTTGTTGAGAAAAAATGGCAAAAGATTTATGCAACAGATCAGTCAAAAGATTATGAAGCTTCAAAAAGCACATTTTCAATGGTACTGCCACCTCCAAATGTAACAGGATCACTTCATCTTGGACATGCATTGACAGTTTCAATACAGGATGCTATAGTCAGGTGGTAAGTTAAAAGTGATACCTGTGTCCTAATGGTGATTACTTATTGCAGTTTTATTTTCTAGACTAAATAATAAAACGTTGGAAAAGAAAGAAAAGTGAGGTAAATTACAGCCAGTAAAAAATAGAAGAAAAGGGTAAATATTTCAGCCGACCCTCAGTTGAGCCACCCTTAGTGCAAAAAGAAGACTCAAAAGTTGATAAAACAATATATTAAAGGAAAGAAAGACATACCTTGAATACAAAAAAGAGTGACTTCCTCTAGTAATAATGAAAAGATTAGTGAATAAAAAAACCCAATGCTGAATGGCAGAATGAAAGTTTGAATTGAGAATGTAGTTTGTATATGGTCTTTCTAAATGTAATCTTTTTTGAAGCCAGGTATTAATTTGGGCAATTTACTATAAAACCCAGGTCACAACCTGTTAACAAAAACACATATAAGAAAAAGAGAAACACTTAATACTACAGAATGTGACATCTTCTTTCTTTCACAAAAAGGAACAATGTACTCAGAGGTCAAGTTTTAAGGGTGGCTTGACTTGGCGCCCGCTTCTGGTGGTTGGGACGCGCTGTTGTTCTGTCGCGTCTCTAGCCTCTTGGACCTGGACGACGGTTGGTTCAGGTGAGTTCGCTTGCTGCGGAGTGGCAACAGAAAGTCGTATGGGGGGCTGGCCGTCTTTCTCGTCTTTCTGCACTCGTATCTGTTGGACTAGACAAAGTGGTATAGTGTTCAGTAGTCACTCGTAAATGCCTCCTGTTGCGGTGGTATCTTTTCTTATACGGCGTTTCGATTGTATATGACCTTGGTTGCTCCTACTTCTTGATAACAGTCGCCTTTTCCCAGGTACCGTTTTCAACCTGGAGTCTCACAGACTGGCAAACTTGCAAGTCTTTTTGGTTTTTGGTGCGACTGTCATAATAGAATTTCCGGCTTGCCCTTTCTTTTTCTCTGGAGCACTGGGACGATTCTTGGTCTGAGGTGATCGACGGTGCATGGTAGGGTAGACCTCAGATTCCTACTCATAAGAAGCTGAGCTGGAGACGCCAGGCCGTCTATCGGCGTATTCCTAAATTCGAGCAAGCCAAGCAGCAATTCTTCTTTAGACTTGCGAGTTTTCTTAATTAGAGCTTTTGCGATTCCGACAGCTCTTTCTGCGAGGCAGCTCGACTGTGGGTGGTATAGGCTAGAAGTCAGTGTCTTCATGCCCCAGTCCTCTCCAAATTTCTTAAATGTTCTGGCGCTAAATTGGGGTCCATTATTTGTCGTCATAACGCGTGGAATGCCATGTCTCGCAAAGTGGCACTTCAGGCAATCTATTACATGGACGGATAGTGCGGCTAGGCCCAGATAGTCGATTTTGACGAATCTACTGTAGTAGTCGACTGTTACCATGTGAAACTCGTTGTTCTCATAGAAGAGGTCGACTCCCACGTGTTCCCAATGGTATGTAGGGATCTCATGCTGTAGAAGTGGCTCTTTTGGGTTGGATCTTTGGTAGGTACAGCAAGCGTCACATTTTTGATGAATTCCTCGACAGAACGGTTCATGCCAGGCCAGTACACTATGGAGAGGGCTCTTTGCTTTGTTTTATCCGTGCCGAGGTGTGAGGCGTGGAGATTGGTCAAGATTGATTTCTTCATCGTCCGTGGTATGACCAACCGATCATCTTTCATTATGATGTCTTCTACCACAGTTAGTTGGTCTCTGACAAACCAGAATTTGGCTGCTGCCGCTAGAATCTGGCTCCTGGGTGCTGGCCAGTTGTTTTCAATGCATTCCCGCACGGCGGTAAGCTCTGGATCAAGGTAGGTTTCTTGTATTAACTGTGAAAGCTTTTCACTGCTGATTGGAAGTAATCTCATCGCTGAATGGACGTAGCATTCGAGGCTCGTTTGTCTTTTGTATCGATGTGTAAGCGGGAGAGAGCGTCAGCTAGGGGAATGTCTTTGTCTGGTCGGAATTTGATGTTGTAGTCGTATGGCTGGATCTGGAGGAGCATCCTTTGTAAACTTGCGGATGATTGATGGGTCTGTTTAGCATTGTTTCTTGGCGCTTGTGATCGGTGATGATGGTAAATGGACGTCCATACAAATACTGATGGAAATAGCGACAGCCAAGCACTGTTGCGTAGAGCTCCTTCTCAATTTAGGAGTATTTCTTCTTGGTATCAGTCAGGGATTTAGATGCAAATGATACTACTGAGGACTTCTGAATCAGCGCCGCCCCCAAACTGGATATCGAAGCGTCGACTTGCTACTCGTCGGACTGTTCAGCAGGGTCAAAGAAAGCCACGTTTTGGCAAATGGAATCTTTAATCTTCTGGAAGGTGGTTTCATGTGTCGCCGTCCACTCAAACAGTTCTTGTTCACCAAGTGTTAGAAGAGGCTCGTTCAGGCTGGATAGGTTGGGTATGTAGCGAGATAGATAATTCATCATACCTAGGAGCGTTTGTAGCTGCTCGTGACTAGTTGGGGAACGCATTTCTCGGATGGCTTGGACCTTGTTCGGGTTGGGGTGTATTCCTTTGTCAGACAATATGTGACCGAAGTAAGGGATAGCAGTGGCCTTTATCTTTCTGCTCTTATAACACAGAATTGACCAAATTTTGTACTATTCATTATTTTTGAACATAAATAATATAATTCATGATAATTATGTTCTGGTGCGCATCCTCTAACTATGCCCCCAAACATTAATATGCAGTGTTTTCTGATTTTAAAGATGACCTATGGCTATTGTCATTGTCATAGGAAATTACCTATGATTAAGCTGCAAATAAGTTAATGTGTGTACCACACATGAAAAATATTGGGCAAGAATTTCTTAAATATAACCTGCTACTATAATGATAGATGCAGAATCATCTGAAAATACTTTTAATAATGTATATCAGACGAATTTATTCGAAAGAGAAAAATACCAAAGATTAAGCGGCAAATTTGTTTTTCTGAATATTCTTTAGTCAACATTCGAATTAAGATTTGAGTGTTTAAATCCAAAAAGGTTTTAAGACAATGAAGTAAGATTGTGAACATTTCTATTTCAATTTTGTTGGTTTTTTTTTTCTTTTACATTTCTTTACTCTACATTTACTTTTATTTTATTGTGAATTGTAGATAAGTTATTATAAAGGTCTTTGTTGATAAAGCTATTAAAAAGCCTTTATGCAGAGCTCAGGAAATTAAAAGAACACGAACTTTGATTTCTGAAATTGGAAAGACAAGACCTTACAAATTCGAACAAATTGAAATTTGTTGAAGGATATCATATGTTTTGTTGAACAAAACAGTACATGACAAAAACAAATTAGAGGTTGTATTTTTGTTCATCTAAGCGTTTTAAAATTTCTTTTTTTATGTTTTTAAGATTTTTATGTTCAATTTAAATTGCTTATCTACCAATCCTGATTTTCAGTTTAGGTTACATATCTTGGTCCATATAAAAATATCTCATACGGTTTAAGGAGCTGGTTGGACAACTCATCTTCTTTAATTCAGACTGCTAGTTACTAGTGCCATTCGGCTGCTGATGATTTGCCACACATTTTGTTTAAGATGTAATTTTTCAAGGCTATATACTGACTATTAAAAAAAACCGATATCACAAGGGTTCTGTCTTGCCCAAACCCAGGTAATGTAATAAAATTGCCTTTGAAAATATGTAATTAACGTTTTCAGAATTGTTAATTTTCATTGTGTTTCTAAATACTGTGATGTCATTCTCAGTTTAAAATACATCAAACCCTCTTTTCCCTCTTTTTTTGGGAGAAAGGCAGATCTGTCGTACCCTGTCTTAGTAGAATCAAGCCAGCATTTAAAATAAGCACTGATGAAAGATCTATTTGGGCTGGTGATCCCTCCAACAGCTCTTTCCCTATACTTCCAGCATCAAACTTTCTGCAGAAAACTTTGACCTTGTATACGTCATTTAAATTGAAAACGTGGAGTGATTTTCAGTATGCATGATTTGAGACGTGGAGTTGGCTCTTCGCTCCTCCAACCCCCATTTTCCCAACTGTTTTTTTTTTATAGAATTATTCGCATCTTGTATCTTATTTTAACTAGACTCATGTAAGGGTTTTCAGTCTATTTGGTTAGAGAACCAAAGTGGATCAGTGGCCCTTCTTGCATCCCTGTCCTTCCAACTCCAACTTTTTAGGAGATTGGTTTCCATGCTGCATCCTGTTTAAGTCGGAAAGCAATTACTTTCCATTTGTATGATTTCAGCGTCAAAGTGGGTCCAAAGGTTGTTGAACCCCCCATCCCACTATCCCCATAAAATTTTTAGCTGAAAAGTAGACAGTTAACAAAAAGTAGGCATATTGCACATCGTTTGAAGTGGAATCATGCCATCAGTTTTCATATGTATGTTCAGATGTACTAAATTCCGATAAGTTTTAATCTGTATATTTAGATGCACACAATTAAACGTCATCCCCCACCCATAGCCACCTATATATATATATATATATATATATATATATATATATATATATATATATATATATATATATATATATATATATATATATATATATATATATATATATATATATATATATATATATATATATATATATATATATATATATATATATATATATATATATATATATATATATATATATATATATATATATATATATATATATATATATATATATATATATATATATATATATATATATATATATATATATATATATATATATATATATATATATATATATATATATAAAAAAAAAAAAAAATATATATATATATATATATATATATATATATATATATATATATATATATATATATATATATATATATTTATATATGAAAATTGCCACTGACTGGGGGATCAAGGAAAAGGTTGTTACTGTAGTAACTGATAATGGAGCAATTGTAGTTCGGGCCTTAAAGGATGCTGCATCCCAAGTAGGTACAGGATGGACACATGTTTCGTGCTTTGCACATGCTCTAAATTTGATTGTGGGGGGTGCACTTAATGATACTGCTCAATTGTTGCCTCTCGTTCAAAAGGCTAGAAATATTGTCAGCTTTTTTCAGTGTTGTAGCTACCGACATTTTGCACCAGGTTCAAATTCATATTGACAATGTTTGCACCAAAAAACTAAAACCTGATGTGACCACTAGATAGAATTCGCTTCTCACTATGGTGCGTAGTCTACAAGAATTGAAAGAGTCGGTAACAAGTTCACTTGCGCTTCTTGGTAAAGTGGACATCATACTCACTGATACTCACATGAGTGGGGTTTAATTTCAAACGTGATTGCGGTGCTTACACCCTTTGAGAGGCAACTATTGAGCTCTCTTCTAAAATATTTCCCTCCATCTCGAAAGTCCTTCCTTGGTCTAAGATTTTGAGACGCCACCCTGGTCAGGTAGATTTCGGTGGATTCTCAAATGTGGCTGATGAGCTTCGAAAGGCTTTGCTGAATAAAATGCATTGTAGGTTTATAAACCTTGGTCAATTCACAACCGTCGCAATTGCCACATATCTTGACGCGCGTTTCAAAAAATGTATATTTCATCTGACGATCTTTTACGAGTTGAGAGCAAAATTGCAAACGAGATAGATTTGGCCTTGCTGGCTGCTGAATCTCGATCAGAAGATACATGTACCATCGCAGTCCCTGCGTAAATACTTTCTAAGACCACACTGGCTATACATGACGTATGAAGCTAAGAGAGGAAAGGAAATAATAAATGATAAATAAAACCAAAAAAGGGTGAGGTTTTCTCACCCTTTTCTGGTTTTATTTATCATTTATTATTTCCTTTCATCTCTTAGCTTCATACGTCATGTATAGCCAGTGTGGTCTTAGAAAGTATTTACGTCAAGCTTACGGGGAGCATTGGACCAATATCGTTTTAGATTTTTAAATTCTGTTAAAAAACAAAATCCTCGTTTTCTCACCCTTTTTTGGTTTTATATATCATTTATTAATTCCTTTTCTCTCTTAGCTTCATACTGTCTCTGCAATGCAGTCTTTTCGGAATCCAGTCAGTTTGTGTGGTTCACACGAAGAAGTCCTTATAGTCAATGCACGACATACATCGATTGCAGCGGAATATATCATGGGTCTGCAAAGTGTCAATAGGGAGCAAGTAGTGGAAGTCTCGTGCTATGGGGTCCCAAAAATACCTGTACGAAGTTGCAATGAAATTCATGTCTGTGCCCGCTACCAGTGTCCCTTCTGAAAGAGTGTTTTCCAAGGCTGGTCAGATAATCACTGAACGGGAACTCTCAGGAACTCTCAGGGACTCGACTCTCAGGGAAAAACATTGACATGCTGCTGTTTTTTAATAGCCAGTAGTTTATTTTTCTCTTTTCCTGAGCCCGAATAATTCCAAATCTGGGTTTTTATTATATTCATTTATGTAATCGGAGTTTATTTTTATTGTTTTATTTTACATATTTAAATTTTGAAAAAAAAAGTTATACAAAATATCCTTTATTTACCCTTTGCGTTATTGAACTTCGGCAAATGCATGAGATAGCAAAAACTGATCCGAAATATCGATATTGATATATCGAATATCGAAAGTAAACATATCGCCCAACACTAGTAGCTTGTAAATAAGAATTGCAAAGCGTGCTCATTTTCAGAGGTGAGGGAATTACTTCCTTGTTCTAATTGGTCTTTTTTTTTATTGATTTATGATACAGTTCAGGATAGGAAAACTGGCCTTCGTGAAAGTGGCTATGCAAGTATTAAATCAAAATTAAATCCAACGCAATAATATAGTTTCGCAGTTACTAGTAAAGTATTTATGTGACAATCACTCAGTGATCGACATTGAATCAAATTTTTCTTATCACTGAATACATCAGATACGAATAGCAGATTTGTCTCGAGGTGAAATTTATGTTGCCTTAGGTTGTACATGCTGTATCTTTAGAAATCACGCAAAGATTGGGTTAGGTTTTATGTTTTGGGGCAAAGTAATAAGGCATCATTTAGTATACATGTGAAATTTACAAGTAATAACATTGATTGAGTGTCAGGACATAGAGAATAAGGTAGGTTTCAAGCAGAAATAGCGTATTTTGAGACCTTCTTTGTGGAACGTGTCATTATTTCTTAAAAAAAATGACTAATGCAGCCGACCAAAGGTTGCTGTATCACTTCTCGTTATTCCACAATAAACATATACCTATTTTATTTTTATTTTTTTATGGGCATAAAATGAGAGGAATGAACACGGTGTGGGTCCCAGGATGTGATCATGCTGGTATAGCTACGCAGGCTGTAGTTGAACGTCAGTTGTTAGCAGCAGAAGGTAAACGAAGAGTTGATATGCCGCGTGAACAGTTTATGGAGATGATTTCCACCTGGAAGAATGATAATGAAAGTAGGATATACGAACAACTACAGACTCTTGGCCTTCTGCTAGACTGGAACAGGAAAACCTTCACTTTGGACCCTGTAAGTTTTATTAAAAGCTGATAGTCATTTCGTTTGGACGCTCCGGCCGCTGCCATTCGTACGCTTGTTGTATCCCTCCCAGTAAACAACGCATTTTTTCTTTTCTTCCATAAAAGAAGCATAATTTTGTCCTTCCAATTGCTAGAAGCTTCTCTAATTGGCATGATAACTTGCTCTAAATTGACGCTATACCAGTTTGAAATTTAGGTGTTCTGAAGATATAAGATCTGCCTGGCCCAAAGGCATTTGAACTAGGCGATCAAAGACATTCAAAGGCCAACACTGTTCATAATAGAATTCCCCTTCATCCCCAAAACCCAGAAACTCAATTTGTGACCAGCCTGTCGGCCTCTATTCCCATTACTTGAACCTGAAATGTGGTTAAAGCTCCAAATAAAATATTCCCTTCCTTGGAATGGAGATATGATGGAATAGAGATTGAATTTATATTTCAATATAAATTATTTAGATGGAATTTTTTTTTTAGATGGAATAAACTGTATTAATGTAGATAGTACAGAAATAATTTACATGGAATATAATATAATAAAGATAAATGGAAACAGGATGGAAATAGGATGTAGATAAAAATAGAGATTTTAAACATATAAGATCAATGTTAGCCTTTTCTCTGTTAGCATTTTTTTGTGGAAAAACACGGTATTTAGGGTACGGTTAATTGTAGTTAGCTACAGAGGTTATGACATTTTAAAAATTTTTCTCCCCCTATTTGGTTTACATTGTTTCAAGAACCAGCATTCAATAAAATTTGCAGCAAGAACAAGCATTAAGACTCGTGAAAATACCATCATTTATTTATATACAGTTATGTTAGTAAATACGATTAATACAATATTGATATAAGAAATAGAGAGGGCAAGGGGTGTCATGATTTTTGGAAGTTGAAAGAAGATTAGAAGTAACAAAATTGAATCTTAGAAATAACGTTAGGATCCTAAAAGCTTGGTTTATAACAGTCTTCAAGAACGGCTCCTAAACGTAGGTGCTTCGAAATCTTAAGAAGATATGCCATATTTTTTCTAGGTGAATTGTCTAAAGACTGTTTAATTGTATAAATCCCACTACCAAGGGCGGGTTTGAAAAGAGGCTTAAGGCTGTTAGGTCACGTATTGCGGATGAAGGATGATATGTTGCCAAAAATAGTACTTTTCGGCTTTGCAACTGAGGCCAAACGAAAAGTAGGGGGTCCTCGAATGAGGTGGGAAGAGGCCATAACATTGTGTAGGAAAGTGCATGGAGAAACTGAACAACTGGAATGACCTTAGGTGGCTTAGTGTTATGATGAGCTATTAGTAGTAGTAGCGAAAAGACTCAACATTTTTTTGTTTATTTAGTTATTATTATTATTATTATTATTGTCGTTTAAGCTTTATGTACCTAGTGGAAGTTTTGTATGTTATTCTTCAGAAGTCCTACGGTCTAAATGTTTTAACGTAATTTTGGTATAATTTGATAGCTGAGAATCAGCTTTATCCCCCTCCCCAACAAAATTTTGGAAGATTGCTTTGCATTTTTTTTTAGTTTTATATATATTGAAAATATATTGAAAACATGCCAAAATAGGCTCATTTTCTAATTTTTTGGTAAGTTTAGACAATTCTTTGAGAAATACTCTACGCTATATCATAAAGCTGCAGCTTTGACTGCAGGATTATGAGACTTGGAGTTAAATATATTATTTTTGAATCGTTTAATGCAGCGCTGTTGCGCTACGCTTTCGAATCAGATACTTCTTTCACTTATAGCCCTCTGCAACAGAACTTCTTTTCATTTCCATTATTGAGGCGGTTTTTATAGACAGAAATATGGGCGCCCCCTTTCACCAATAGAATCTGATATCTTCATGGAAAACCTTGAAGAAAGGGCTATTTTGCAAAGTCTTAGTAAACCTGAATTTTGGGTTCGTTTTAAAGATGATATTTTTTATTCGCGGGAGGATGATGAAGAATCTCTGAAGTCTTCCCTTTACTTTCTTAACTCCTTGGATCCAAAACTCAAATTTACTCGAGAATCAGAGGTAGATAGTCGTCTTCCTTTCTTAGATGTCCTGGTGCACTGTAGTGATCCATGTTTTGAGTTTGGGGTCTATAGAAAACCTACTCATAGTGACAGTTACTTAAATTGTTCCTCTAATCATTCTCCCGCTGTGAAAAGAGGAGTGGTCACTTCCCTAGTTGACAGAGCATTACAGGTTTGCTCACCACGTTCCCTGGATTCAGAGCTCGACCACCTTAGGGATGTTTTATTTGGGAATGGTTATCCAATTAGTTTAATAAATTCTGTTATTGAAAACTGTATTAAAAAGCTATTAAATAGTGACACAGTAAACACAGATCAAAGTGAAAATTCAGTTTATCTTGGTCTCCCGTACGTACAAGGGGTTTCAGACCACATTTCCAAAGATCTACTGAAAAATAATATTTGCACGTATTATAGACCCAATAAGACCCTCAGTTCCAAAATTTGTCAAGGTAAATACCCTATCCCGAAAGGTGGAAACTCCGGTATATACAGAATTCCATGCTCTTGTTGTCTTTGGTACATCGGAAGTACTGATCAAAGGCTTACGGATAGATTAACTCAGCACTCTACTTCTATTGATAGCACACTTAAAAAGTGCAAAAAAAAGAAAAGCTCGACTCTCCCCTTGCAGAACACATTTATGATCACCCGGATCATACTATTTTATTTACCCAAGACAGCTTAATTTTAGAAGACAATGGTATTGTCCAGCACTACAGAGAGGCTGTTGAGATTTATAAATACTAACATTTAGGTCTAGCTTTGAACAGAGATACTGGTGATTTAAGAATAAATGACTTATATTTCGGTTTTCTCGAAAAAGAAGCCAATACTTTAGTAATCCCTGTAATAAACCTTGAATTACCTTCGCATTCACACAATGAAACGCGTCATCAACCACTTAAGTCTCAAAGGGTGTCTGCAAGGAATGCAGTTATCAAAATCAGAAATCAACTGAAATAGTTCTCCAACTTGTTTAATTGCTGGCTCGTTGGTTTGAGTCACAGTTTATATAATTATCTAACTGTAATATGTTATTAAATGATAATTATATAAACTGTGGTTTGAGTAAATGATTTTTTTCTTTTATTTGCCAGTTATTCGCTAGTATCTGTCGATGGCAGTTCAAATTTTTGTATTTTGTGCAAATCGCAGATATTGGTGAATATCTGCGCAAATCTAACTGGCAAATCTTTTATTTGCCAGTTGTTCGCTAGTATCCGTCGATGCCAGTTTAAATGTTTGTATTTTGTGCAAATCGGATATATTGGTGAACGCTTAATGGTTGTTAGGTATTTGGTTTTAATTCTTCCACCTTTTGCTTTTATTGAATTTTGTTCATCTTTTATTTCGAAATATTCGCTTTGAGTGTTTTTTTTCAGTATTTTCGTTAAAAGCCCCATTTTTGATCGTTTCTTCTTTTGATTATGGCAGGCCAATGTGGTTTAAGAAATTATCATATTCATAGACTTTGAAGAAAGAAATTATTTAATACTTTTTACTCCATTTTGGAAACGAGTTAAAAAACTATATTTATCATTTCGAATTTTTAGTCTTCTTTAAAACAAAAAAAGGACTAAAAAAGATTTTATGTCTTTTCTAAGACAAAAATTTATCTTACCTAAGATTTGAACTTACATTACCACGGCCACAGTCAAGTTTTCTTACCGCTGTTCTATTAAGTCTTGCATAATAGTGTTTGTTTTATACGTTTTGTTATGCCCAATCACCCATTTATGTTGAAGGGAATGGGAGGAGGAGTATACACGATGGGGGAATTCTGATGTTGTTTTATTGCACCATCATTGGAAATGCATGTACTGATTAAATTTCAAAGAAACTTAAACTTCGAAAGTGGTTGAAAAGTGACTAACCAATTCCACAGACTTATGTGAAAAGTACAAACAAGACAGTGAGTAGAGAAAACGAGCCAAAAAAAAAAATTTGTTTCTTTTTTTGGATCTTTAGTATTATTTCATTTTATAATCAAGATCCCAAATTTGGTTCAAGGGCGTAGGGGCTTTCTCTTTTGTGGCTTTAAGTTATATTCATGTGCATTTTTTTAGGTAAGCAAAAATAAAGCTCATTTGAATTAAAACAATTACAAAAATGTGCACTGCAAAATTACGACTCAGGGATTTTGTCAAAAATCCAACGTTTATTTCGTCAAAAATCAAAATAGACTATTAAAATTAGGGAAATAACCAACACATCGTTTAAAAAAGTATCTTGTATTTAGCCCTTCTTTCTTCAACACAATTTAAACTTGGGGGGGATTTAGGACCTATAAACCCCCTCCCCTCCCCCCAGAAACGCTGTTGCTTCCAATTAATCTAGGGAAGGATGTTCTCTATCTCTTTCTTACGCACTGATATAATTTTCATGTCATTTGTAATTCTTAAATTTGGATGTTTCATCACCTCAAGACTTTTTTTTTAGAACATGTCAAAGTCGGTGACCGAGGCCTTTATTAGACTTTATAACGATGGGCTCATCTACCGAAAGTTTTCTCTTGCCAATTGGTGTGTTGCCCTTCAAACATCTTTATCGGAAATTGAGGTAAGAAAAGAATTCGAATTTTTTTGTATTTTGAGCGCTCTTTTAGGAGTTTGGAAAAATTTATTTAGATGGGCCAATGAGGCATACAAGGAGGGAATCAGAGGGGATATAAAGGGTGACCCTAACGCGAAGATGGTGATTCTCCTTCCTGTCTCTCCCTAATAGAACAAAATTTTAGCCACTCAGTTTCAATAATGTTTAGTTGCCATCAGCCCACCAGACTCAGTATCATAGCTGTCCAAGTCTTCAGGAGTGTTTATTTTTTGTGGTAAATAGTACTTTGGATGTAAAATAACGTTACCATAGGTATACATAGAGTTAGGCATAAAAGGGGAGAGTTTGTAATTATAATATAAATAGTTTTCTTTCAATTCCTGTAAATGGTGTTCTTAATTCAGTTGAAAACTTGAATGAATTACCTTTTTCGTTTGTAAACGACATTGTATTAGCTGTCAGTGCAACGACATGATTCTATTAGAAAAAACGGTACTGTTGCATAATGCGGGCACTGTTATATACTAACGAGAGACGAAACCCGCCAGACGGGTTATTTGCAAGAGACCGCTATAAAGAAATGTAATGCAAAGCCTGGTTTTCATTGCGTTTACGATGCTTAAACTGTTGTTTTTTGGGGGGTTAGGGGGGGGGGGACGCTGAAAGGTACCTAGGTTATGTTAGGTTACGTATTTAATATATGATATGCTTTACCCCCCCCCCCCTAATGTGCAAATATATAGCCCAAATTTGTTTCTAAACTATTATATATTCATCCTATTTTATTTCATTACCATTAACCAAACTTTCAACGCCATTTTCAACGGGGTTTCAGGCTGTTTTTCGAAATTGCCATAGATTTGCTTTCAAAATAATTTTACTATCAATATTAAACGAAAAAATATTTATCATTCCTAAATCAGCTACGAATGACAGTTTTTTCTCAATAAACAGTTTTTTAGGCGCGTTTTTAAATTTTTAGTTACTGTGGGCCAGGGTTCGTTCTTTCCTGGGTTGCAGCTATCGCTGCAAAAACTGTACGGAACATTTAAACTTAACAGGACGGGAAACGGTCCGCTATGTGGTTTTTCTGCTTTAAAAAAATCGAACAATAATGCTGTTCAACACAAAGGAACCATTTTGATAGGCTGGGAGGCCGTTTTTCCAGTGTTTCCGTTTGACTGATTTTCAAAAGTACTGATTAGTTCTCTAGCTTACTTTATTTTGTTTACAATATATGAATAGTGGCGGTTCTGGCTTCTCTTGTGCTCGGGTTAAAACTTTATTAGCCCACCCCCCATGTCTCCCACAAAATTTGGCGGGCCAAAATTTAACAAAATTGTCACATATTAGCACAAATTCTTTCAATTTATTAATTAATAAATAATTTATTTATTATTTTTATTATTTCATTATTTTGAATTTTAATTTATTTTTATTAAATTGATTAATTTATAATTTATTAATTATTTAAATTTATTAACTGCGCCCCCTGCGTAGTTCTTAATCGAAATAAAATTTCAAAAATTTTAATCTCAAAAAAGCTTGCCAAAAAAGAAGTTTTTCGAAGAAGAGTAAAGAGCCATATTAAAATTTAAGACGAGCAGAAATAAAGTCTTATAATAATGCAAACTTAAAACGACCAGAAATTAGTATCAAAGAATAAATCAAACCCAAAACTAAAAGAAATTAAAATGAATAATAACATCAATCATAAAGGTAACAGATACTGATATAGATAAATAAGAGAATCCAAAAACAAACATAAATTAAGATGAATAATAACATCAACCGTAAAGGTAACAGATACTGATATAGATAAATAAGTGAATCCGAAAACAAACATAAATTAAAATGAATAATAACATCAAACATAAAGGTAACAGATACTGATATAGATAAATAAGTGAATCCGAAAACAAACATAAATTAAAATGAATAATAACATCAAACATAAAGGTAACAGATACTGGTTTAGACGAATAATTAAATCCTCAAACGATTGAAAATTAAAATGGATATTCAAGTCAAACTTAATTTGTTCAGAAACTACTACAATAAGGAGTTTGGCTCCTTCACTTACCCCCCCCCCCCCTCTAATCGTAAACATCTTAAAGTCTACAGCATCGTTCGTATTTTATTTAAAACTATATATATTTTGAATAGTGTGCTTTAAATTAGGAGAATAGTATGCTTTGAATCAACGAAAATAAAAAATAAAATCACTATAATAATCAAGATGACTGGAACGAACTAACTAAAATAACTGAATGTTTTATATATAATGGTATTAATTCCTAGAGATATCAGCATTTCAAGGTTATAATTAGCGGCATTTTTTATTGTCAATGTTATAATCATAAAAAAATGTATAATATATATTTTGTTATACGCATAATCATATATTTTGTAAGATATTGCAGATACGCTTTTTGATAACCTAGATGCACAAAGTATCTTTTGATTCAGCTCAACGTCCTCCTCAACCTTACCTGAAGTTTCACCTTAATACCCTTAGCCTTTTTGGACCCACTCAGGATCAAACATTCTCCCTTTCTTTAGAATAAATACTGTTGTAATCAATGGGCAAATTGTATAGTTTACAATCCTTGCCCTGGTGGTTGTGGGGGTCATGTCATTCTGAAATGTATAGCTACTGGACGTTTTGACTGGTTTGAACAAAATGGCTATATCAAAATTGATGGTGAGACAGGGGCATCTAAAAAGGGTGTGGGGTTGGGGTCTGGTTGCCCTTTGATCCATTTTGAACATACCCTGAGAGTGTTTTAATACCCTTGGCCATTCCTGAGACATTGCTGATACGCCTTTTTGACTGTCAGCATGCACATAGTGTGTTTTAGTTTTGTTCAACACCCCCTTTGACATTCTCTGAAAGCTTCCCTATATGCAAGCAATGGGTAACTTGCATAACTTACAGTTCTTTCCCCAGGCTATGTATGGGGTAATTTTATTCGCGGAGGCATACTTATATGACCTTCAGACTACTGTGAATAAAAAAAGGGACTTGGAAGGAGGGCTAGTCGCCCTCTGATCACTTTCGACTCTTACACAGGACACTAGAACTTAACATTTACAATTAAATAAACCCCCTCCGAAGTTTCTACGATCAATTCTTCCTTATGAAGTGACCCTTGGAAGAAAAAATATGTTGAAGCCTTATGGCGCTTTACTATGGGCAGCGATAAAGCATTGCCTCTGACTATAGCGTTATTCTTTGAATCTTTATCTACAGTGTCTTTTTTTGCCTAATAATAGACAGGCTCTTTCTTGGAGTTTTATCATAGTTGTGTCCTCCTCCTTCTTGAACAAAATAGAAAACATCTTGTTATAATAGGTAATTTCAATTATCAAGGAGGCACACTTGTGCCTCTTTAAAGAGGCGACCCACCACAATGTTAAGCGATTTCTGGTCCTAGCGGTCGCAGAGAGACAGCGGTAATCGCATTTTGTAGCCCAAGCTCAAACTAAGAAACGTCCAAAATTTAACGCCCCTCCGACTTTATCTTCATGGGTAAAAGTGGGCCGGAAGTCTCGACCCTCCGACCACAGCCCCCCTTTAATGTTGTCTGATTGGGTTGAAATTTAGAGGTCGAGCTTTACTAGGGTCCGGGAGCTTATCCTCGAAATTTCAGCTCAATCCGATCACTCCTTCCCTGTTTTCCAAAAACCAAATATAGCAACTTAAAGTTCATTTCTCTTTTTTTTTTGTTATCCACGTCTACAGGACATGGTTGGCAACTGATCCGGGTGACTTAGAACTCATTCGAAGCAGAATTTGACCTGTTAGGGCCTTTTGATATTTTCAGACCGAAAAAATTATCCTCCGAATTTACATTTACGAAAAACCTCGTTTTCCTATAAGAGCCCATGTTAATTTTTCCCACCACAGCCCCCCTTTAACGTTGTCTGACCGGGCTGAAATTTAGAGGATAAGCTTTCCAGGGGCCTGGGAGCTTTTTCTCGAAATTTCAGCTCAATCTGATCACTCCTTCCCTGTTTTCCAAAAACCAAATATCAAGTTTTGTTGGTATTTGCTTGCGTAACAAATAGATTCCATTTACTAAAAAACAATTACAATTGTGTCTCTTTAGTACAGCGGTCGATACTCCTGACTGTCAGGCGGAAGACCCGGGTTCGATTCACCGTCAGAGGAAATTTTTTATATACTGAATTTAAAGTTTAAAAAAGAAACTCAGTTTCTTTTTTAAATTATTTGAAAAAAATTACGTTTACTAAAGAGTTAAAGAGGCTGAGTTACAAGGTCGACCCTTAAAACACCCTGTCGAGAAAGAAAAGAATAATACACAATCATCTAACAGTTAGTCAAGCAATAATAAGTAATAAACTGTACAAAAACGTGCAGAAATTATTTGAAAAAAACTACGTTTTCTAAAGAGTTAAAGAGGCTGAGTCACAAGTTCGAACCTTAAAACGTACAGGGATTAGAAGGTACAGTTGGAGGCTGCCGCCCCCAAACCCCCCGCTTTCGCAGCCTTTAAATAAAAAAAAATTTTAAACTGAAAGTAAGGAGTGACATTAAAACTTAAAACGAACAGAAATTATTCCGTATATGAAAGGGGCTGTGCCCTCCTCAACGCCTCGCTCTTTACGCTAAAGTTTGGCTTTCTCACAACTCTTTTTTTTAAACAATAAAAACTTTAGCGTAAAGAGTGAGGCGTTGAGGAGGGCACAGCCCCTTTCATATACGGAATAATTTCTGTTCGTTTTAAGTTTTAATGTCGCTCCTTACTTTCAGTTAAAATTTTTTTTTTATTTAATGGCTGCGAAAGCGGGGGGTTGGGGGCTGCAGCCCCCCAACTATACCTTCTAATCCCTTTACGTTCTAAGGTTCGAACTTGTGACTCAGCCTCTTTAACTCTTTAGAAAACGTAGTTTTTTTCAAATAATTATAGTATATAAGATATTATGTAAATATGAACATTTTTTCTCACTTGTGCGATTAGAGGACAAATATCAAAACCAAAATTCTAGAAGAAGGCGGAAAAACTTTTTGGATACTTCCAGTAAAAACGCTCAACATATGCTCTGGTCACTTTTGATATTCTTTTTTTTTTATCTGTTCCCTTCCCCGCACCAGAAATGTTTTGAAATTATTCGAAAATATGAAAAATGGATATCTTGGGATAAAGAGATCATGTTGTTGGATTTCCTTTACGTTGGAAAGGAAACCTCTAATGAATGTAATCTTTTTTTTAAGTTATTAAAAGCAGTTTAATGATAGTTTTTCATTTTTGAGGTACGGTTTTTTGGACAACCTCGACACAACCTCGACTTTAGAATGATGGCCCGTATTCCCCTCCGCATGTGTATCCACAGAAGGGCCGTAAAAGGTTAAATGAACTGAAAATAATTTTAGGATTATATTCAGGTATAGATGTCGAATGGTGTAAAATAGCAAGATGTCATAAATATACAATGGTATTTGAAAAGTTATTTTCCCTTAGAACTAGTTAAATTAAAAGAATGTATACCAATCGACTTAGCATAATAACCCAAGCTAGAAAAGGTCTATAATTGGATTTATTTTGCCTTTCTAATCATTTTCCTTGTCACTTGAAGTCGGTGATATGTATGACAAAAAAGTAATAGGTTTGGATTTCTATTGATATGCAAGTGCAGCTTTTTAAATCAAAGATTGGGCTGATTTTAGTATACAAGAGTAAAAAGGTTTCCAGTCCTGGGTAAACATGTGTTCAGGTAAGGGAGACAGACTAAAAATTATGGAAAATACAGGAACCGTGTGTATCTACATTTGTTTTAGCATACTAACTGTAGGCTTACTTAGCAGAGACTTTCATAATCAATAAAGAAATTTAATAAAAGAAATAAAAAAGAAATGAAAGATAAATAAAAATAAATAAAAGAAATAAAAGAAATCCATAAAAAGATGTTTTGAATGCAAATGAATCTGCCGGCTTTCCCAAAAGTTTCAAGCTAGATCCTGAAACTTTGGAAGATTTTCAAAGTTTCTTCCAGAATTTGGAAGATTTCCAAATCCTTTCCAGGATTTCTAAAATTTGCTAATTTTTGATTTTATACTTCTACTGACTAAAATTATACTATCAGTGGTGATAATTGTTTAAGATAGGATTTTGTCAAAAAAAGGAAAAAGACTAATAACCTTTTCGAACGAGAAGACCTGACTAAACCAGAGTTAAAATTTGATTCAGTATTGCTTGGATAAACCCATGTTAAAGTGCCAGAGGTATAGCCCTTAATCAGTTTATAAAAATCCTTGGCACAGAGGTTATGCCTCTTTTGACCGTCCAGCAAGATGTGGAGAAGAATACAAATAACAAGAGTACAGTGACTTTACTCTTTTGTAAGAGCATGCGTGCCCAATAGTGGCTCCACATATTGCGCCACAGTGGCAGTGGCGCCACATCTTGCCACAGTGGTGTCCAAATAAAAAAGACATAATAGAAAATTTTCCACCTTTTATTTGATTTTTATAGGTTGACTACCTAGAAATTGAGTCTCCAAAGTCTGTGGTATTTCCAAGCAGTAAAGGCGGATCAGTTTTAATGGGACAGATATATGAAATAGCTTACCCTGTGGAAAGAATAGGTAAGGATTCTTTTTTCTAACGTTTGAATCGAAGATTATATAAAATATGCAATGCTAGTAAATATTAAAAATTCGCTATAAAATAGGCCATCTGTTTTAAAATATAAGTTCAAAATAGGGATAAAATCCTTTTTAATAGACAGTGTATAGAAAATTCACAAAAAATACCAGATATTTCGGTCACATATACAGTGACCGAAACATCTGGTATTTTTTGTGAATTTTATTTACACTGTCTATTAAAAAGGATTTTATCCTTATTTTGAACTTTTATTTTATCGTCATGGAAAGGCAGTGTGGTCTCCGAAATTATCTACGCCATCTGTTTTTTTTTACCCATAATCTCATTAACTAGACAGGCAGCTATGAAGGCCCACCGACAGACTCTCTATGACCAATTGCACGTTTAATGTTACTTAGCCGATTGTTGCAATAAAATCGACATTTACGTATTTTTCACATATGTTGGATTCATGAGCACTGGGATTTAGTGTATCATTTCGATCTGTCTAAAATTTGCTTCAATTTTTTTTTGCAAAGCTACAAATTCAAGCCAATCTCAGGAATTGATTATTTTAGGAATTATTATTGGCTAGAAAAGTGAAAATTCGTTTTAGGCCAATATTGAGTTAACAATCTTCACCAGTTACCTAATAATTACCGTTCTGTGTCTGAGTAAAAATCTAAAAACAAATAAACGTTTTGCTCGATTAATGGTTATAATAAACAAAGCTGATAAAAAAAAAGTCTCTTATGTGAATGTTTGACTCTTTATTCGGCTGTTGAAGAAAAAATGACCTTTGGATTTATTTGGGTCCCCGTTAAGCTCATATTGACTGCTTGTGGTAAGATGGTCTGGAATCTAATGATTTAGAAACATGGCTAAGGAAGAATTTTTTTGCTTTGCTACTCCAAAAGAATTTATGCTTTTCAAAGCAAAAACACCAGTGTGGGGTAGTCACTGACATATTTTGCAACTATTATAGAACGGCTTTGTATAATAAACCCCACCACGCTTTCAACTTCAGTCTTAAAAAGTATCAGTTTGTCTGGATAGTAGGGAAAATATCCGTTTTCAGTGTATTTCCAGATAAATAGATTTGTTTGCAGATTTTGTATAATATGATTTGATAATTTCTTTTTTTTTAATTAATTTTCACCCTTAATAATTTGTGGCAATGATTCTCGTTTCTAGTATTTCATCAAAGAGACCGCGCCTGCTTCAACTTCAGAATAATCTGTAGATATCATTGACTGTGTAGGAGTAATTGGGGTTTGAAGGCAGGATCTTCAAAGAATTGATAATCTGGGACCTAAATACACGAAGCTATATAAAAATCTTTGAATGAAAATAGTTAATTGCAATAGGTTGTATGCGGTCGAGGACAGGTTTTGCGGATGAAGGATATATTTATATCCTTCTATATTTATATAAATATTTTTCTTATTTATACAAATATATATTTATATTATAGATATATTTATATTTGTATCCTTTATGAAGGAAATATTTATAGATACTTGTTGGATTCTAGGAGCGGAACTAACTGTTCTCACTACAAGGCCGGAAACTGTATTTGGTGATGTGGCATTAGCAGTTCACCCAAAAGACCAACGTTATACGGCTTTTATTGGAAGTATTCTAGCACATCCCATTACAGGAAGAAGAATTCCAGTAATCCCTGATGATTCTGTGGATATGGATTTTGGAACAGGTCTGTAATTTGACTGTCCTGTTGCCAAACCTTCATTTGAAAATTCTGTTTCTAATTAAATTAAAACCTGCTTTCTCGTGATAACAAGTAAAAAATGAGTACATGAAATAGATATTAGAATATAGAATACAAGAATAAGAATAAAGCACAGGAAATTTCGAAAGTATCGTAAGTATAATGTACTTGAAAAAGTAATTGATGGCTTTTAAGGTCGGGGAGTTTTTGTATTCAGCCGTAAATACGATATGATATGATATGATTTATTAACACTAAAAGCCCTATTGAGCCATGGTTAATACACAATACACTTCAAATATAATAAATGAAAACGTCCCTATTATAAACAAAACAAAAATAAAATCAAAAATAAATCTAAAGAAAATGATCTCTATGCTCCATGCCCAGTCCAATAAACCTTCCCAATATCTTTATCTCCAGAAAATTTCTATCTCTTAATATATTACCCACCCATTCCTCCCTTTTGAGCCACACAGGAAAATTTTCATCTCTCAAACCTCTTAACTCCTTACATAAACATAAAAAATGAATTTAATCATCATTTTCGTCCCCACAAATCGGACAAAAATAGGGACCAGCCTTCGACCTAATCTTCCCCAAATATTTTCTCCTGTCTCCAAATGCTACAGGATTTCTCCTTACCCATATTACCCACTTCAATTCCTCCCTCCTAAGCCCCGCCTTATTTAAATCCAAGGGAAGGGCAAATTTGTCGCTTTTTAATATTTTCAATGAAAATTCAAAAAAAATTTATTTTTTGATTAAAAAATAAACGTACGGGGTGCGGATAAAATAATCTTTTGTCTCTTTAATGGCTTCTGTTTTAAGTCCTATGTATAGATTGTCATTATTGAATATTTTCAGTTTTATTCAGCAATTTTTCCCTACTTTTTCTGGTCAGTACTGTTTCGAACGGTACTACTTTTTCTGGTTTGACACCAGAAAATGTGCACGACCTACAAATATTATCTAATCTTCGCAAACACCCATCTATTACAATAACTAAAGCCGATAAAAACAATTCACTTTTTGTTATGGATGCGATAGATTATGAGAACAAAATTTATTCACACTTACATGACAAAACTACATTTACAAAAATAACTCACGATCATACTGATCAGTTTGCTAATAAAAATATAAATGAATTAAAGAACTTAATACAGAATGATAAAATCACCACACAATTATACAATTAATTTTTTCCCCGTGGTAGCTTTTGTCCAAAACTATACGGTTTACCAAAATTACATAAGCAAGGTGTTCCTATAAGGCCAATCACATCATGAACAAAATTTTCATTTCAGTGCAAATATCCCCGTTTTTCCTTCTTTTCGAGGATATTCTTATCTAACTGTCTTATATTAAAACAAAAGTAAAAGAAATAACATTTATTTATTCTATTGAAACAGAAAAATAATATTTATTAAGAGAAAAGTAAAAGAAGTAAAAACTGGTTAAAATTTTTTTTAATAGACAATGCATTGTAAGAAAACGTAAATTTCCTCGAGTGAATGATCGCAAGTAGGATGTGACCGTATTTCGGAAACGAGGGCAGTCACTTCAGACTACGGCTAAAATTGATTCTACTGAAGTATTTGTGAAAAATAACGGAACCACATTTCAGACAGTGCTATGATTTATGGCGACTTATTCGAAATAGGTGCTAATGATTAATAATGATGAAATCTGATAAAAGCGTCAGGGATAAAAATTGTTTAATTTTAAGGGATATCGAAGGGTGTAATACTGAAGACTATGTAAATTATGTTTTTTTTAAATTCCTTTTCTTTGGTTAGCTGAATGATGCTAGCTATACGAGTATATATAGGCCAATATATATTAGCCTATATATACTGGCCCTTATAAGTAGGCCGATATCGGCAACTAGTCTTCTGCCAACTTTAAAAACAAATAATGATAGAAGATAATTGGACCAAGGCGATTTTTCAGTGCTAGGGAAATTAAAAAAGCAACAATAAATGGTGAATTAAATGTAAAATATAATCTGTAATAGGGAAAATATAAAAGATAGCAAGATTTGGGTGAGGGTGAGGGGGATTGGGCCTAAAAGCTCTCCTGCTTACTTACCCGCTGAAATTGTCTTTCAGTTAACTGTCTTTGTCAGACTTAATATTTATGTTTGGGAGTCTTAATTCTTATCCTTGAGCTCCTGCAATGTCAGCAAGTTGTTCTTGTGCTCAATTTTTTTTTTTTTTTTTTGTTTTTTTTTGTTTCAGGTGTTGTTAAGATAACTCCGGCTCATGATGCTTTGGACTACGAGATTGGCCAAAGGCATTCTCTTGAAATGATTCAAATATTTAATGAAAACGGTGAAATTCAAAATGCACCGGAAGAATATTTGGTATGTAATCTATATCGATCTAATATACAGTAGTTTTTTTCTAGTTATTTTGCTAGTTTTTGTGTAGGTCTAGCTAGTTTTTTTCGGTGCTTACAAAGGGTGCTAGGGCAAAAAATTCCGTTAGAATGAGCCCTCTTTCAATTTCCTACTACTTTTGAATTGATACAGTAACCCCCAAATAAAGTGCACCCATAAAAAAGGGATGTTCCCAGGGGAAGGGAAGGGGGGAGGGGCCGGAAAGGCCAAAGTTTTCGCATAATACAAAGGAGATTGCTACTCACTTAGCACACACTTTTAAAAATTAGTCTAAATATATTACTTGCCACAGTGGGAGGTTAGGGAGGTAAATACCCCTCATCCCACAGCTGATTGATCTGAAGGACCACTGACAAAAAGCTGGAGAATTTGAAATTGAAAATAGCTTTTTGAGACTTCAGCCTCCCTCCCGACATGCACAGAGCCCTGAACCCCCTTAAAAGTTGGTGTGGAACTATGGAATGCTAAAAATGATTAATTAAGTCTCTATTGAAATAACCCACTCGAATAAATTTTTCAAATTACTATCCATACCGACGCTGCAAAGTGTTAAAACTGGAGAGGTATCAGCCTTGTATCTGTACTTAGTAAACTATTGGCGACTATACTCATTACAAGAATCCAACCCAGCATTGAAGGAGCATCTCTGATAGGAGCAGCATGGATTCCGGCCAAACCGATCATGCACTGATCTGGTATTAACTCTTAGAATGCTGCTAGAAGAAGCGAATGGATGGTGCAATAAGATTTACTTGGTCTTTATAGACTTCGAGAAAGCTTTCGACTCGGTAGATCGCCCAACGATTTGGAATGTTCTCCAATACTACGATATTCCTGATGAGCTCATTCGAATAATTGAAGACTTCTACAAAGACGCAGAATGGTGCGTGAGGACAAGTGACGGGAGTACCCGTTACTTTCGTATCAGTACAGGGGTGAGACAAGGTTGTGTGCTATCACCACTGCTATTTATTCTTATCATTGATTATAATTTTCGGACCTACGATGGACATGAGATGCAGTTGGATAATAGAGACTCGGAGATGTTGATTTCGCTGACGATATCAGCCTCCTAGAGGCCTGCAAACGAAAGCTCCAGCATTACCTTAACCAAGTCAGGGACAAAACAAAAAGTATGGCGAACACTGGATCTCCAATTGACCTACGATGCAATAGCCAGACGATAGAGCAAGTCATAGAGTTCAAATACTTAGGGAGTACCATCCACAATTCAGGATTGTGTCAGTGAGAAGTCAAGTTAAGAATCGGCCAGGCTAATGCATCTTTCAGGAAACTGTCTCAAATTTGGCGCAGCCAGAAGTACTCTCTCCAACTCAAGGTGAGGCTGCTCAACAGCAACATCCTCTCAACGCTTTGCTGTGGTTCTGAAACTTGGCAGATTGATCAAATGCATGAAAAGAAACTCCTCGCTTTCGAAAACATGTGTTTAAGGCGCATTCTAAATATCCACTAGTCCCAAAAAGTAACAAACGCTACTATACGACAGAAAACATTTCAGCCACCGGTGACCAAAGTGGTCAAATATAGGAAGTAGAGATACCTCGGTCATGTGATCCGCATGTCCGAAACTCGACTACTGAGAATCGTCCTTCAGTGGCAGCCACGTGGTACCAGATGAAGAGGACGTCCCTAAAAATACCCTACGACGCAGCTATCGGACTGACCTCGCAAACCTCAATTCCTCAATCCAACCTGAATGGGAAGATATCTGGGCTGCCGCAGCGATGAGCGATGACTGGCGACTCTTCTTGGATGCCCTAAGTGCCTGTGGAGGCACAGGAAGATCTAAGGTTTAAGGTAATCCATAATATTGTTCTTTCTATATGGTCTAAATATTTGTCTTGAGATGAAATAAGCCATGGCGTAGTTTTTTGTTTTCGGAAAACTGGGAAGCCTTGTAATAGACTTTTTAAACTATAAGCTTATTTGCCAGCTCAGAATTTTGATTTTGACGTGATGATGGGTAAAGGATGAAGTATGAGGACGATGGGTAGAGAAATAAAAATCCCAGAAATGGAAAAGAAAAACTGTGCGAGAAAAACATCCAGCCAGCGAGTTTTTGTTTGAATTTTCTGTTTCTTTTCTGTGATTTTTCCTTCTGCGTCTGTGTTTTAAAAAGCAAGCTTTTATTATAAAATATTTTTATTTAAAAACTCCGAAGTTAACAAACTTTGTACATCCAGAATCAACGAAAATTTTTCCCATATTAAGTTCTTCCAGATCTTTTCCTACAGAGTATAATCCATGACTTATCATATCTTTCATAAACAAAACAGTATTTTTTTTTTTTGCACAAAAATATCTCAACATAAAAGAGGTGTAAACAACCATTTTTTTTCAAAAGAAAACAGCTTGTATTGAATATGTCAAACTTGTACGTCTTAGAAAAATTTTTTACCAGAAAAAAAAATATGAAAAAATATGTAAAAAATAATATATACTGCCTCTAGTATTGTAAAAGTGTGAAACATATCGACACACAACAGGCTAGAGCCTAGTTTTATTTGTGTTTTTTTTTTTTAAGGAGATAGCTTGCATTGAATATATCAATCTAGGATGTGGCAGAAAAATGAATAAAACGTAAAATATAAAAAAAAAAAAAAAAATGTGTGGTCTCGAATCTGCTATGCATCGAGTTTAGAGCTCAATTTGGTTCTCTTTAATTTGGTCCTGAATTCAACTAAAATAAACAAATTTTGAATCCTGTATTAATAGACAACTGTTCTCTACTGATTTAGAGATGGTCAATTTTTGTCCCTAGTTTTTATGATTTTGTTTATTCACGATTTAATTGAAAAGAGGTAATTCCTCTGCTGATTCTAGATACACATCATTTTTTTAACTTTGGAATTATCAACTAAAAACAATTTAAATTAAAGAAATATCTTCATAATGGAAAATTATCTGACAAATTGTTCTTATGTAGACTTTCTTTGGGTGGCAAACTCAAACTTATAAAGCTTGAATTATCGAAATCAGTGTCAATAGGGATTCTTTTTTTTAATGATGTAAACCTACAATGAAAAATGTCAGAATAAAAAGAAAACGTCATTTTTGTGAACCTTAAGCCCCCACCTCTTCCAATAATAATAACAATAATTTATTTATTACCCACTATAAAAAAGAAGCAGAGTACATCAAGAACAAAAAAAAAAAAAAAAAAAAAAAAACAAACACGTACAATTAACAATTATTTACATAAAACGACGTAAATTATGGTGCACAGTAATACCTTCGTGTTAAAAAGTGGGCCTTAATTTTGTTTTAAAACGGTTTAAGCCCCCACCACCTCAAGTGAACTTCGGCATGAAAAAAGGGAAATTACTATCCTATACCTTCGTGTTAAAAAGTGGGCTTTAATTCCATTGGATCATTTTTTTTTTACGTATGGTGTTAGCCAATCATATTATTCCTTATTTCTAGATATACGAATAGCTCCGTGTTTATAAAACTTGATTGGTTTTAAAACCATCTTAAGTTTGTAGCTTGCATCTTGGAAATTTGTTTTGTGTGGTGATCTTTTACTATTCAAAACGTCATTGGTTCGCTTTTATGAAATTTTAGACCAGTAAAAAAAAGAGGTTTTAGTCAGATTTTTTTATACAAGTAAACTTTATGTGTTTTTTTTTGTTTGTTTTTTTGTGGCTCAAACTTAAAATTCAAGAACTTTAGACGCTAAAATAGGGTAAAACAGATTTAGACTCCCTTGTCCAAAACGAGCTCTTTTTTTAAGGCCCCCTGGTGCTCACCCATTGAAAAAAAAAAAACGATTCAAATAAATACATTTACAATTTTGCTTTTTATAGACAAAAAACTATCTACACATATCTTTGATATTCTTGATATCTCCACTCCTTGATTGTCTTTTTTTAATTTTAATGGTAAAGTCCTCATCAAGATTGTGCTCTTTGAGGGTCTAATTTTCCTTTTTTAAGATTATGCATATTATTCCTTATATTAAAGTGTTATATACTAAGTTGTAAACAAACAAATATTCACTGTAGTTTGCTAATGAGTGATTTTAATTTACTCTTACATAGGCTTCTGCCACTTGTAATAAACTCCTGGTATTCATGTGACTTGCATGGTGTTGATTTGAACAGGATTCAAATCCAGAGGATTGAGCTTAATGGTGTTGGATTTATTATGGGGTAACACCGATATTAAGTTGAATGACCGTTTTGTTAAATTTTGTTGTTAATCATTTTTTAATATCTCTATTAAAGTATGGAGTTAAGAGTTTGGTTTTGGTAATAGTTTGATAATAAAATTTGATTTCGCTTCTGAACAAGTCAGGTTTCAAATCAGGCTATTTGCCCTCAGATTTCTTTTGACTCTTTAAAAGTGAATTAGGACTTTTAATTTCCAATCATATGAGCCCTCTATGAACTTCATACAAGCATCCCTTCAATAAGAACCATCCATGCCCCCAGGGCATAACTTAGAACGCCTGTCCCGGGACCTGGAGGTTGTATCGACACCGGAGTTTTTCTTATCTGACCTTCGAACTATTTTTAACAGAATGGCTATCTCAAAATTTTTATCTAACAAAGTTAACACATCACTCCACAAATACAGCTTGCAGTAGTCAAACCCATTTTTACACCCTTCCTCTGCCCACACTTTTTTAGCAAAACTGTATTCATCAGGGGTGCACCTACGATCATGTAGACTGTCGTAAAACGATTCGATCAAGGGAATAGTTTCCTCGATGAATCTCGACATGGAACAGTAATTTCGCTTCTGAACAAGTCAGGTTGTGTTTTATTCGCTCTTGCTTTTGTTTCAGGGTAAATCTAGGTTTGAGGCAAGAGTCGCAGTGCTGGAAGCTTTCAACCAAATGGGTCTTTTTAGAGGCAGCAAAAGTCATAAGATGGCAGTGCCAATATGTTCAAGATCCGGAGATTTGATAGAACTAATGCCAAGACCTCAGTGGTAAGGTTTTTGCTGTCCGTTTTGTATAAGTTAGTTTCTAAAAAAATGGTTGCGCGCTAGAGGATATTACATTCAGATATTTGTAAGGTAAGGGATGCATAAGCTTCAGGTTGTTGGTTAGATAGAGGAAGGAGCACAGCCCATGCTGAAATAATGCACTCTGGGAGAAGTTTATCTTCTTCTTTTTATAAGGCTCGTGGAAAATTTCATTACTTCTTGGAAAACTTACTTTTCTAAGGATATAATCCACCCCTTAAATTAAATCTATATCTAGGGGCCCGATAGATATCTAATGCATCAAATAGATTGACAACTCAGGGAAATCGAAAATTAAAGGCTAAGAAATTTAAAAGCCTCTTTTTCCCTTTTTTGAGCATTTCCCCATGAGCCTATTACTACTACTACTATTAACAATTCACTGCAGCACCAAGCCGCTTGAGGTCAACACAGCTACGGACGCTCCTTCTCCATTCCAATTAATTAGTCCTAAATCCCAATTAATCTATTAGTTTCCATATTCCTCGTAAGCCTTTTCATTACTTTACGAGTATTGTACTTTCAGTTTCCTCGTGAGCCTTCCAGTTGTTTTAGCCCTCTCCAATCAGCCTTTTGTTTCCTCACGAGTTTTTCCACTTCTTTGTGATTATTTTAGTTTCCTCAGTTTCCTCATGAGCCTTTTAGCTTATATTGAGAGTTTTTTCACATGAGCCCTTTAGTATACTCATGAATCTTTCATTTCCTTATGAGCTTTTTTATTTTCTAATAAGCATTTTAGTTTCAATTTCTTCAGCTTCCTCACGAGCCTTTTAATTTCCTTTTTTAGCCTTTTCCAAAGAGCCTCTCATTTTTTTATGAGTACTCTCGTTTTCCCATGAGGATTTTAGTTTTTATTTCCTGATGAGCTTTTTAATTTTTTGTTTGTGATTTTCTCCATGAGCTTTTCAGTTTCCTTATAGGCCGTTTAATTTTCTCTTGGTCATTTCAATTTCTTCAGTTTCCGCGTGAAATCTTTAGTTTTAGTTTCCTTTTTCCGACTAAAGTAGGAAAAATGAAACTGAAAGACTAATCAGGTTCTCATTGACAGGTGAGCCTTTAGCAGAAAAAGCAACGGAATATGTAAAATTTTCTAACTTTCCTTTTCCCATTTCCCTTTTAATTTTCTTATGGTCATTTTAATTTCAGTTTCTTCAGTTTTCTCATGAGCTTTTTATTTCCAGTTTCCTTTTTTTCCAATAAAAGTAGGAAAAAGGGAACTACAATGCTAATCAGATTCTCATGTACAGGTATGTGAAATGTGAATTTTTTACAGAAAAGGCAATGGAGTATGTAAAATTTTCTCATTTCCCTTTTAATTTTCGGATGATTGTTTTAATTTCAATTTCTTCAGTTTTCTCATGAGCTTTTTGGTCCCAGTTTCCTTTTTCCAATAAAAACAGGAAAAAGGGAACAGAAAGGCTAATCAGATATTCATTTACAGGTGTGTCAAATGTGACCTTTAGCAGAAATAGCAATGGAGTTTGTAAAATTTTCTAGTTTTCCTTTGTCATTTCCCTTTTAATCTTCTTGTGATCATTTGAATTTCAGGTTCTTCAGTTTTCTTATTAACTTTTTAGTTGCAGTTTCCTTTTTCCAATAAAAGCAGGGAAAAGGGTACTGAAAGGCTAATTAGATTCTCATTTACTTGTCTATGAAATGAGAACTTTTTGCAGAAAAAGCAATGGACTATGTAAAATTTTCTCATTTTCCTTTTTTTCTTCCTTTTTATTTTCTCATGATCATTTTAATTTCAGTTTTTTCAGTTTTCTCATGAGTTTTTTAGTTACTACTAAAAAGCAGTTAAAAGGAAACTGAAAGGAAATCAGATTCTCATTATAGGTACGTCAAATGTGAGCCTTTAGCAGAAAAAGCAATGGAGTATGTAAAATCAGGGGAATTAAAGCTGATTCCTAAGTATCATGAGGGTGTTTGGTTTGAGTATCTTCGAAACATAAGAGACTGGTGTGTTAGCAGACAACTTTGGTGGGGTCATCAAATACCCATGTACAAGCTCAAAGGTAAGACCAGATATTTTAAAATCCTAAACATGAAACAATGCTTTCAGTCTTAGAATATGGATAAACTGTTATCCAATTTTTATGTGAAAAATATGCTTATAAATATGAGTAGCTTTATTTTGGCTCTGTTAAGGCCAAAAATGCTTGTTGTATAAAATGGCTGAGAACTATTTTTCTGTGGTGCAATCTCTTGTGATCTTGAAAATGAAATTAAAGCGTACTTTTTCTGTTACCACTTACTCGTTACAATTATCCCTGAAAAAAAGGAAAAAAGCCATTTGTAATTGTCATTCCCAAGAAATAGTTTTAGTTTTTGTAATAAACAATTCATTATATATAACTCAGAACCCAGTAAATTTTACATATTTGGAATCACCATAATCAGTATATTTGTTTGATGTTGTATTGTTTTCTAAATTCTGGCTTTCGACCTTTGGGCATTATTGACAAAGCCTGTTCTTTGCTTACGTTGGGTTGAAGGAACGATTTTATAATAATTATAAACAGACATTTTACATGCTCAGACCGCTGTCAGTCTCCGAATCAGTTGAACTCTTCCTAAAAAAGATACTGGGAATGCGTACAGTCCTAAAAATAGCTGAAAAAGGTCAATAATTATTTGCAACATATTACATTGTTTGAAACTTTTGTTTAGCCTAATCTTGAGTTTTTTTTTATTACTGTTATCAGAAACTCTCTGTAGGAATATTATATTCTAAAGTAGGTATAGAACTGTTTGTCTATTTGCTATGTAATGCGTGCCCTATCGTCGGAGATTAAAAAAAAAAAATATTAATTCAAACGATGATAAAAAAAAATAACGGGAAAAAGGATGGTGAGTTTAATCGTTTTGTTCTGGAGTTTCCAGAGGTCTAGGTATCTGTATGGTGTAGGATTTTGCCATTATGTGAGGGGTTTCTTTAAGAATTTACAGTCATTTGGTAAGATTAGAAATAAACTTGAAACTTGAGCAGTGCCCGAATGACAAAATCATTATCAATATTTCGTTGCTTTTTAAACTCCTTTGAACCGTTGTCCATTTAGGTTAGGTCTTGTAACGTGTTTCACCCACTTCTGTGTTTTGATTGAGCTGAAATTTCGGGTACGTATTAATTTTTGATAATAATACGTCGTCATTCAACATTAATGAATCAATTCATTAATTTTAATTAACGCTATGTATAGGCTTCTACACGCTACTGCGTTGAGTATGATGTTTTCAAATCCGTTTTCATTTTAGTAATACTACTTCCAGATGCACATCTACGTTGTAATACGTATACATTGTAGATTTGTAATTATTTACCCATGTGGTGACGTTGGGCTCGAATAAAATCAATTCGGTTCACAGTGGATTATGCTCAGTTAGTATTACGTCTACCGACTCTTGATGCTCTAAACTAGAATTATCATAATTAGTTATCTTGGACTCTTCAGAAGTTGGTGGTGGAATCTTTTTCAGTACACCAATTCGAAGAATGTCTTTTTGTAAAAAGAAAAAAATTGAATTTGCCAGCTAAGGCGGTTTTGAGCAACTGATTTACTTCAAATTGAGAGCTAGTTCCATCAATTTTTTTTTTGTCTTTTTTTTAATATTCAATTTTACATGATTCTGTATTCACAGTAAGTGTATAGTCATCTTTTTTATTTTATGAGCTCGTTCTTGTCATAGTGTAGTTTTAATCCCTTATGAAATTATTATTATTTTTAGTCACCAGCTTTAGCGTAAATGATACTCACGAAAATATTGTCAAACCAAAGTCGATTGAAAAAACAAGCACATTAAACAAACCAAAAAATTGCTCCTTTTTTGGATAAGGTCATAAAAACGTTGGTGAAAGCTGTAGAAAAGTAGGCTATGGAAGTCACTGACCCCCGAACAGAATCTTAGGCTGTATTCCAGGAAGGGTTTTCTTCTTAAAATTACAAGTTCATAGCAGTGTCGATTAGTAATTAAATACATATTATTGCTGTGCTTCAGCTAAAGATCGTTTTTTCATTTTTCTCTTTTTAAGGATGTGAAGATACGTGGTTTCCAGCTCCTGATCGTTCTTCTGCTCTTGATATCGCCAGGGCTAAGTACAATAGCGAAGACATTGTGCAAGATCAAGATGTACTTGATACATGGTTCAGTTCCAGCTTATTCCCATTTGCTGTGTTTGACTGGCCCAATGATGTAAGTTAAGATTCACCAAAAAAAAAAAAAAAAAAAAAAAAAAAAAAAAAAAATCTTGATTTAAACCAAATTCTAATCCAAGTCGGTTTTTATGTCGCCCGCCACCTTTCGTATCACTTCGTTAAAAAATGTGAATTTGTCTGCGCTAAAACTTGATTTGCTTTTGATTCAGTTCACAGTTGGATCAGATTTTTCTATCAAACAGTTCGTGGTAACGAACTGTAAGTAAGGAGCGACCCAGCTCAATGGTAACCGCAACTCTAGAAAACGGGATTCGGATACCAATAGATACTTTAAAAGAATCAGATTTCAATGCTGATTTCAAATATATAAGTTTCATCAAGTTTAATGCTACCCATCGAAAGTTACGCGCCTGAGAAAATTTGGCTGATTTTCAAAAAAAGGGGGAAAGACCCCCTAAAATTATAGAACCTTAATGAAAATCACACCATCACATTCAGCTATCAGAGAACCCTACTGTAGAAGTTTCAAGCTTCTATCTACAAAAAGTGTGGAATTTTGCATTTTTTGCCAGAAGAAAGATCACGGATGCGTGTTTATTTGTTTTTTTTTTCCCAGGGGTCATCTAATCGACGCAGTGGTCCTAGAATATCGTCGAAGGGCTCATTGGAACGGAAATTAAAAGTTCTAGTGCCCTTTTTAAGTGACCAAAAAAATGGAGGGCAACTAGGCCCCCTTCCACGCTCAGTTTTTTCCCAAAGTCATCCGATCAAAATTTTGAGACTGCTATTTTGTTCAGCATGGTCGAAAATGTGAGAACTATGTCTTTTAGGATGACTTAGTCCCCCGAAGTCTCGGAGGGGAGGGCTGAAAGTTATAAACTTTACCCAATGTTAACATATAGTATTGGTTATTGGGAAGTATACAGAAGTTTTCAGGGGGGATTTTTTCTGGTAGGGGGGGGGGGTGGGTCGGGGCTATGTGGGAGGATCTTTTCATGAAGGAAGTTTTCATGGGGGAAGGGACATTGCCATGAAGGGGGCACCGGATTTCCCAGCATTATTTTAAAAAAGATCAGAAATCAAATATTATAAAAAAACAAGTTTTTCATCTGAAAGTAAGCAGAAACATCGAAACTTAAAACGAGCAGAAAATATTACGTACATGATTGAGTTCACCCTCTAGTCAAAAACTCGCTCTTTAATCCAAAGCTCTTTTAGTACTTTCATAAGAGCTATTTATTCTAAATAACGGCCTTTGTGATTAAGGGTCATTTTTAAAGAATTGAAACAAAATTCGAACTTCAGATTAAAGAGCGAGGTATTGACTAGGGGGCGAACCCCCTAATATACGAATTAAAAATATATGAATATAGAAGTTCGTTACGTAAGTTAATTCGTAAGTTACGTATATTTATTACTAATAAAAACGTCCGTAAGTAAAATTAAACAAGTTTCGAGAAAGCCATTTAACCAAATAAAAGTAAAATTAATATGCAAATTTTGTTGTAATTATTCATGTACGGTGAGGCAAAATCAAAATCCGCATTAATTCTAAAACGTTCAAAAATAAAAAAAACAACGTTTTTTTAAAGTTTTAACGTCGCTCCTTACTTTCAGTTAAAAAACCTTGTTTTTTTTTATTTAATAAAATAAAGGAATAGAAGCAAAGATATACGTTAACATTTGAAGAAAAGCCTACTTGACCTAGTTCTGATTCGAGTCGAGGTTCAATCGGCTGCCAGATTCTGTGTCACCCGATTAAAAGCGAGTCTTCATTGGATTAAAATTTGTTCCCTTCTGATCTGATTCAGAGTGGAAATTCTGTTTCTCCTGGTGAAAAAAAAAAAATCCTATTAATTAAAAGGATCTAATATATAATTATGGAATTCAAAAAAAAAAAAGTAAATTTACTTTTCAACCTGGCTATGATGGGAGTCAAAGTTTCATGTCGGCAGCCTTATTTCAGGTCCCCCTGTTTTAATTTGGTCTAATATTTGGGTTTCGCTCGTGATTCAATTCGGAGTCGGAATTTTATTTTTCCGGAAGAAATTATTTAATTGACTGAAAGGAAATAAAATCAAATAAAAATATGACCATTTAAGCCTATTGCTGAACTTTTTTTTCACTATTTCAATGTTTGGGACTTCCTTCCGGAGTTTCGAGGGGATAGAATTGACCTGATCAGTGCGTTCCGTATTATGAAGGGTGTCGATAATAGAATAGAATATGATTTATTGGCTAAAATAGCATAAAAGCTAGCATAAGCACGTCAGAATTACCATAACAAAACAAATGTTATGTGATAAACATAAAGCAAAAAATTGAATCAATAATAAAACAGATGTCAGGGGAAAATTTATATCAATTATTAAAATAGGAAACAAAATAGGGGACAAAAGAGTTTTTGTATCTCATGGTCAACATTTGGGGATACAGGTCCAGTTGGGTATTTGGAGCTCTAAGAGCATTGCGCCTAGTCTTAGGAAGGGTTGGGGGATTTTCTTTAAAGGGAGGGAGAAAGCGTCGATGATAGTCAGAATTAAGGCACTTGAGACCAAAATTCATGGTAAGGATGTGACGTCGTGATTCCAATGTAATAAGTTCAAGTCTAGCCAAACCTTCATTGTATGTAGTATAGGCCGTCCCCAGAATAATTTGTACTGCTCTTTTTTGAATACTTTCAATTTTAGAACATTGGTCTTTGGTCAACCCAGGGTGCCAGACGGGGCAATCATATTCCAGACAGGGTCTTATATAAGAACAGTAAATTATTTTAAGGTTTTGGATTGATATGGAGAAACGTTTGAGAAGAGAGAAAGATTTAAGGAGAAAACAACCTGACTTAAATAAGCGGGAAATGTGGGAGTTCCATTTAAGTTCATTGTCCAACTGCACACTAAGCAGTTTAACAGTATTTAGATCTGGTATGCAAAGGTAATTATTGATAGGAGGTATATTTTTAAAAAAAGAGAATAACATGAAACTGCTTTTGGGTATGCTTAAGTTGAGTTTAACATTGTCAAGATCATTCTTTAAATTGTTAATGAGTGAGTCGAGTGTAACATTCAAAGTATTAGATGTTTGACAAAGGTTCAGTAATGTCAAATCATCCGCAAATTTAAAAGAGTTGCCAAAACTTGGTAAAACATTATTAAAAACAATTAAAAATGCTAAAGGACCTAACTTAGTTCCTTGAGGTGCTCCATAGGAAATTGAGGATAACCTTGATGAATCCCTGTTAGCAAGGACTAATAAATGTTCACGGTCTGACAAAAAGCTAGCTAACATAGATAAAACAGAATCTCTTGCCCCTAAAGCCCTTGCATTGTCTATAAAAGTCTGATGATCCAAATTGTTGAAGGCTTTGCTAATATCAGCAAAAACAGCCTCAACGTAGGAACTATTCAACTCAAGATGTTTGAAAATAGTATCAAGTATATAAATTAAACAATGCTGGTGCTATGATTCGGCCTAAAGCCAAACTGATTTGGGTTGATTTTATCATGAATATCGTCAAAAAGGAAATGGTAAATAAAACTTTCAAAGATTTTAGAGAAAATGGGGGTTTTTGATATTGGTCTTAAGTCAGAGGGAACTCTTGGGGTCTTAGTTTTTGGTATAGGAGATATAATAGCTCGTTTAAAACACACTGGAAAAATACCATCTACAAAACATTGGTTAAAAATAGCAGTTAGAGGTACACATAAATACTGGGCATATTCCACAATCAATTTGGTAGGGATATCACCTGGGTATACTGACTTATTTGTGTCAAGAGTTTCGACTTTAAGTTGAATGATTAATTTCAATCACAGGAATGTCACTCTCTCCACTATTGGTTAGCATATGTTAAAATGTCAGGTGAGTTTAACGAATTTAAGGCAAATGGCCATTTATTACATCTGCACAAACTAGGTCACTACTACTGTCCAGTAAGAAAAACTTCAAACAAACATTTACAATGAGATATTGTGCATTTTTCTGGACTTTCGTAGGATCCATACAGAATAACTTATTGAGCATGGGCGCACCATGCTCCTTTCTTGCTTTACAGATTTCGCTAACAACGATGTTTCTAAGTTTTCGAGATTCTTGGAAAAATCCTTCCTTAAAGAGTTTATCTCGTTCATTTATTAGGTACAAAATTTTTTTATTTATCAACGGTTTACAGTTAGATTTGCGAGTAACATTTTTCACTGGAAAGGTGTCACGATATAACTGGAAAAGTTCCGCTGAAACCTTAGAAGCCATTTCATTACCACTGGTAAGACATAGGATATTGGCCCAAGATTTGGAACTAAGTTTTAATTTGAAATGGGCCACCTTCTCGTCGGTAATGGGTCCATAAGAGTAACTGATAAATTGCTTAGGGGGAAAGGGAGATAAGGGGGTCCAAAAGATGCATAGATGTTCACTTGCTCCTAATGGAGGGGCCACTTTGGGGACACAGTAGTTATCTTCAATGTTGATAAAAATTAAGTCTAGGGTTTTATCACCGCGAGTAGGCGACTTGACCACTTGATCAAGGCTAAGAGCAGAGCTAAGCCACTTTTGGTGTAGCTCATTAAAATCACCACACAATGTAATTGCAGCATAAGGTTAGTTGCAGTGAATTCTGTCAGTATAAAGTTGCATATATGCCGTCAGCTCAATCTTAAATCCACTATGCGGAGGGTAATAAATAATACAAAAAATCATGCAAGATACTTCTTTTGGGAGGTTTTTGGGCCTGGTCCATAGCCATAGAGCTTCGGTTTTGGAGTTGTTCACTATTTCGTAAAATTAAAGAACCCTATTTGTATGGTTAGACCGATAAAAAAAAGCTACTCCTCCACCATGAGATAGAGGGATACCATCTTTGTCTATCCTGGGCTTAAAATGGGAAACATAATTTTGAATGGAACAAAAGTCTTCAGTTGCAGACCATGTTTCGGTAAGGCAAGCAATATCTATCTGGTTTTTATCAAGATTAATTTGAAATTCATCCATTTTATTTACCAGTGACCTTACATTCGCTAGAAGGATTCTGGGAAATGTGTAGGAGGAGGAGCAATGTATAAAACTAGGGTTTCTTTATTCGTTATTGTAGACTTGTTGTAAGTTAGTAGGTACCTTTGATGTCAATAATGAAAATGAGGAGATGGACTGACTTGGCAATTTAAATGGGAGGGATCTGGAACTTAATAAGGAAGTCTTCTGAATGGGTTTGTTCGGTGCTTTTGATAATTCGGATTCCTGTCGCTTTTGAGGGCTGGTGTGGCGAACTTCGTTTTTTGGCTGCTCAATATTCATAGTGATAATACACGGGAGAGAGTTTGACAGTTGATGATAACTCTTTCTGGTATTATTAAAAAGTTTTTTGAATGCGCCATAGCCATGATTCAAATGAATCCGGTCACAACCAAAACAACGACCACTTCCAAACTTAAAACAAACTTTCTGGTGTAATAGTTGGCAGTCATAGACTTTACACTCACCCCCAACATTAAAACTCTTGCAAACATGTAGATATTTATATTTTTTTCCTTTTTTGCAAATATCATTCCAGGCGAATTTGCATACACCCTTATGTGTAGTCAGTTCATGACCGCTTATCTTGATTGACTTGAACTTTAGTTCGCATTCATTGGTATTCAACTTCATGTTTACCAGGTCAGATGAACTCTTATTTATGTTATCCACAAGGTAACTGAATTTTTGAAAAATACTAGTTTGTTTCATCACCTCTTTGTTACAGGAAACAATTGCATATTTATCAGGGTGGGATTTGTTAATGATAATTTCCTGATTTTGATCTTCATTAACATCAGAGGACTTTGGAGGGATTTCATTTAGACGTGACCTAAGGTCTATGATTGCAGATATTTCCTTGCTTATTAATTCTAATTTATCTCTCTTTGCTATAAGGGAAAGAAGTGATAAGTCCGATAGAGGATTAGAACAACAATTGTCACAAGTCGTAGTTTCCGTCTGGCAGGAGGCATTAGATTTGTTGGCTTCGAGGTGGTCATTATTACTTGGAAGGTTTGGAGCTAGAGGGGGCGATAGAATTTCCATCACAATGTTTGCCAGGTCATTGCCCGATAGACGACGAGGGGGAGTAATTGGGAGAGGCTTGGGTTGACTGGAATAAGTATCAGCAAAAGTAATTACCTTTTTTGGACTATCCTTGTTTAAACTATCCTTTTTCACAGAACAATCTAGGCATAGCCAACTTTTAGACCATTGGAAACGTTCAATTCCAGCACATTGTTCGTGGAAATATGATCCACAGTCGTTGCATATCAAACAGTTTAAAGTTGCCCTGCAGCGGCATTCGGGGCATACTCTCCTAGTCATTCTTGGGGTTTAGGATAAAACGAAGTTTAGTTTCTAATTAAGTCCGAACATAATCCTTTTAATTCACACCTGTTCAAAAACTGGGATTTAATCCTTTTAAAGAATAAATATGTCTTAACAGGTCAGAGACTTCAAACTTCGTCATTACTCAGCCACTCGACAAAACTCGTATAAACTGTATCAGCCACAAGTGCACAAGAAAATAGGTCAATGTAGCTTTATTAACCATGCAACAAAACTTTGGAATAGTTTACCTGATACCATGGTTTCTGTGCAAACATTTAAGAATGCTCTTGTTGAAACTGAGTTCTATAAAAAACAGTTTCTGTAATATAGTTGTTGTATAGTTGTTTTTTTACTGATGAATATTTTTGTTTTTGTTTTGTGTTTTGCAGTGTTGCTGTTTGAGCTGTCATTTCTTGCGTTTGTATTGCGACAAGCCTATAGCTTTCTCCTATATTGAAAAAAAATAAAATAAATAAAGATAAAAAGTACTAAAAAATTTGTCCTAGCACAACGTCTCATTGCAATCCTTTCTTCTAACTTCCGCAGTTCTACCCTCAAGCAAAATCTAAGCAATAAAACAAAAGAATATACTTTTTATGCTGATCCCAAATGTGTTTTGTTAATTGAGTTTAAAGTTGCTTGTCAAGAGCTATTATCGTATGAAACTTTGGATAATTTAAGGAAAGGGGAAGAAACTACCCCTGACAGATGGTGCAATTTTAATGAACCGCGCCACCGGATTCAGCATGTTTGAGGACCCTATGGTGAATGTTTTGTTCTCATGTTTACAAAAATAAAGCTTTATTCTTGGGAAGCGAAATCATGAATGAGGTTCTTTTTTGTGGTGACCTCAATGAGTGATTGAAGTAAAATATTAAGAGCAGGCTCATTCAAACGGAAATCATTTGCTATTGTTTCTTTTTAAGATAAAAAGAGAGTCTACCTCAGGATGGTGCCGTTCTCAGCTATTCTACGTCACAAAAGATAGTTGTTTGGGATGGCGTAAAGAGGGACGCTTTGAATAGATTGGAATGGAAGGGGAGCGTTTGCACCTATGTTGACCTTAGGCGACTGGTTGCTGCAGAGAACTTTTATTAGTATTAATAGTACTCCAAACAGGCGAAAGCTTAAGGAAGCTTAAGGGTTTTGTTGCTGTTTTTTTTTTTTTTTTTTTTTTTTTAATAAACACCGTATATAAGTAGCAATTTAAATAACACCAATGGCATTTTCAGAATACATTTTTTTTTTCACATATAAAGGATGACATGTGGAAATTCCAGCTATCGTTTGTGAGAAGAAATTGATTGAGTTCTGAAACTAAAGAGAGACTTAAACACAAAAGCTTAATCGGAAAAATTGCCAAAAAAAGTGTTTCCTTAATAATGGCATTAGGTACTATACCGATAAGATCGTGACCACGGAAATAATCAAGGGTCAACTATATACCAAGAGTCGTAGTATTAGTTGTTTTCAAATGATTTTTATTAATCCTAAACATAAAGAAATGAAGGGGAGAGACAAGCATGCGCCACCGAGCCAAATCACATATTACAAGGATCGTCGTCCCATTTTCATTCAACTTGTAATATGGTAGCATATAGCAAGAGTATGATAATATATAGTTAGATGGTATAGGTACGATTACATTATTTACGATTATGTATGATTACCATTAGATGTTCCATGAGTGAACATTTAAACCACTATTCACTGCGATTTTATTTCTTTAGTTAATTTGTTGGTCAGTTTTTGTATTACAGTGATTATTTTAGAATCAGGATATGAAGAGGTTCTTTCCTTTGTCATTGATGGAAACTGGATCTGATATTCTTTTCTTCTGGGTGGCAAGAATGGTGATGATGTCCTCTTATTTGACTGGGAAACTTCCGTTTAGGGTGAGTTGTAAGCCATTTATACCGTTCTTTTAGAACTATATTGTTGCTTTTTTCATCCCGTTTCAATGTGATACGACCTACAGTACGATTAGTCAAACCAAGGTTCCAAAGATTATGCTTGGGAAAATGTGCAAGCACCTACATTTCATTGCAAAAAAAAGCAATATATATGTATATTTATATACCCAAAAAGAAATTATGAAGAAACACCCAACAATCCAGGGGTAGTTGCTAGAAAGATTTTGCGAATCCTGTCACATTTAACTATTTATTTATTTGTTGAAAACCCACCTGTAACAACGGTGATAAAACTAAAAAAAAAACATTTGAAAGTCAAGGACAATACATAAAGTAAAATATTTAAAATGAATTTTGTGTAAGAAATTTATGTTAGCTTCAGAATTTATTTTATATGCTTTATTACGAAAGGAGGAATTCAAAAACAGAATTTTTTTTCTCAAGTTTTTTTTACTTTGTATTTGGGCGTGCCAAAATTCTTAATTTTGAAGCTATTGTTCGGTTTTTTTTATTACAATTATTTTTAAAAGTTATTTTTAAAGCTATTATTTTTAATAGTATATATTTATTTTGTTTTTCTCTGTTAATATACCTAGCTATTACACTAATCAGGCGCTGAAGAGTGACACCAGATGACATGTAATATTATTTTTTAGAATTTTTAATTGGAGATTTCGAAATGGGGCTTCGATTGTAGATCTTGAAGGGTTTTTCAACATTCATTGTAACTACTATTACTCCTGCTGAAAACTCATCGTAGAACCCTGCCACCTGTGGTGAACTTGTCTAACCAGAACCTCCGATTCAAATAGGGCTGCCGGGTAAAGTTGAGCAGTGTTGCCCCTTTAGGAATTTTTAGAGTAGTAAAAGACACGTTATTGCACTAGGTTGTGAGGAATAGATAGTTTTTTTTAGTTTTTTTTTGTTTTTCGGGGTTAGACCCTTTAGCAGGGTTTAAATGACACTAATCATTTCAAGTTGGTGCAATATTTTTATTTTTGGCTCGATCTTACTGACTGGTATTTGTAAACTGTTTTTGGATCAGCCTGGCAACGACTTTCTCTCCTAGGGAATACCTTTCTCTCCTTGGGCTGAGCGGGGGGGGGGAGGAATATTACTAAAAATAATTTAGTACATAATAGTAAATTTTGATATCATACGAAAGATAAAGTCTCTTTCATTTTTAAAGTTTGTTTACAAAAACAAGAACTTTGTTTTTGAGAGCTAGAAACAATTATATATAACTTTCATCGACAAGGAATACAGAAATAATGTACAGGATCCTGAATGTATAGGGGGGGGGAGTAGTAGTTTGGTTATCAAGCCATTTCTGAGTGAAGGAGGGTGTCAACTGTATGACAGATCAATTTTTTCTCAACCAAGATTATTGTGGAGCAATTTTCAAATCGCATCATCGCATGATATGTCTCACTTCGCTATTTTGCATTTTAAAAAAGCTGCCATCAATTTTTAGGTTTTTTTTTTTATTTTTGTACTAAAGGGTACACGCCTTGTTTTATTTTCCTCAGTGTCCTTGCTTTTGTATAATGAATGTACGGTGTTTAAATTATCAACAAGTGTGATTGCATAAAAATTTTGATGCAGATGTTGTGGAGAAGCATGTCCATACGTAGAGTTTTTCTGGGGGCCGGGGGGGGGCCGTTGGCATTTGTGAAGCACGGATTTATTTCGTGATTTTAATAAGATGTGCCTATATATTCGGAAAAACTTACGATTTCGGTGGGAGGGATGCCCCCCTCCTCCTGCTTACGTCTTAATGGGAAAGTATATTTCTATAAAAGCCATATATTGATGCAAAAAAGGTTAGACATGGCCCAAACGCGTCTCTACAGCTCTTTATATCGAAGTAGGGACTTAGAGTATTTACAAGTAGGATGCGGTAACTTATGCGTTGAAATGGTTATCAAACTTATGGTTTTTCAATGCACTATCATTTGTGCTTAAGGAATTCTGATCCAACTCAGAATTTTGATTTTCAAAGCTGTAATGCTCCAAGACATTCGATAATATACTTTTGTGTTCATGTCTGTCTAAGCATGATCCTAGGTTATCATGCTTAAAAATAAAAATATAAACTAATAAATTTACATATAAATAAAAATATTATTCAAAAGTAGGAAGATGATGTTTTTTTTTTTTTTTTTTTTTTTTTTTTTTTTTTTTTTTTTTTACAATTCGTATAATGGCATGGCTAGTCAGCAAAAGTAAAAAAAAAAGAAAAGAATTCTTGTTAAGAGTATGATCCTGGGTGATCCTGGGTTATAATCAACATTCTCAAATAAAATACCTTTAGCCGTCTCGTGAGAGTCGTGCTTCAGCTTTGCGTTTTTAAGGGTGTAAGAAACATAATTTAGAAAATAACGGTGTAAAACCTGACATTGTTTCTTTTAGAAGGTTTTTACTCTCGACCTGACATCTAAAACTAGGAGGCAGTTACCACTATTGTCTTCTTTTTTCTCCCTCTTCAGCCATTGAACATTCCTTTACTACCTCCATTGGGGTTTGCCGTCCCCTCAGTGACACAGGCCTTTTTTCATATGGATCAAGGCTGACCAGTGAAAGTTGGCCAGACCTTGATAATTCTAATAACTTTGATGATAAAATTTTGATTTTTCACAAAAAAAAACTAACTGATTCCTGCTCATTATGTTTCCCAGAAAAAAAAAAATCAGAAAAGGCTCCAGTGATAAACCATACATAAAAAAATCAAATAAAAATGTTAATCCGCACGAAAATAAGCTTATTTAAGAGGGGTAATTTAGCTGAAACGAATAAGTTAAGAAAGGAATTAAAAATTCAAATTAGAAAAGCTGCCTGAGCCTATTATAAAAATAAAATTAAATACTTGCGCCATGATAAACCAAAGAACTGGTACTCTAAAATCAAAAAACTTACCGGCAAGAGTCAAGAACAACTAAATTTTAATATAAATGAACCTCCAAAGACCACAGCTAATGACCTCAATAAGTTTCTGGCTTCTATTGTCCAGAGTCTCCCACCACTATCTTACGCATTTCCAGATATTCCTGATCCTTTTTCACTCCCACTTATTTCTCTACTTAATTTTGTAAGAAAAACTGAAAAACTAAAACGATCAAGCATTTGCCCTTTAGATGTATCTGTTCCTCTGACTAAAGCTTTCAGTGATTACCTCTCAAAACACCTATCCATCCTGTTTAATGAAATTACAGAATCTGGACAGTTCCGTCAATATTGGAAACAAGGCTTTATTACCCCAATCAAAAAGAAAAATGGGAAGCCTGGCTTTGATGCCATTCGTCCTATTACCCTCACCTCAATTTTTTCAAAATTGTATGAAAGTTTTCTCGCAGACTGGCTTAAGATAAAAGTCCTCCCCCTCAATGATCTTAGACAGTTTGGTAATCTCAAATCCACGTCAACCTCTCATTACCTGATCCATCTTGTTGATACCATGGGTAAATTACTTGAAAAACCTAACACTTGGTTTTAAGTGTAGATTAACACTTAATCTAATTTCTATTGATCTTCAAAAAGCTTTCGATTTGATTAACCACAATTTGCTCATAGATAAACTTATAAATGAATTCCACATTGAAACTTTCCTTGTTAAGCTTGTTACCTCTTTTCTTTCTAATAGATCTCAAGCAGTTAAATATCTAAATTGTTTCTCAGATCATCTTCCCATATTTAATGGCATTCCTCAGGGGACTATTCTAGGCCCTCTCCTTTTTTCTCTTATGATTAGCACCCTTTCAACCCTTTATGACAATAGGTGGAAATTTGTCGACGACTTGACAGTTCTAGAGATATGTCATAAAAACATGTTTAGCAACCCAATGGGCATACTCCAAGATATTGCCTGTGAGGCCTCTTCCCTTGACATGACAGTTAACCCTTCTAAATCCGCAATAGTCTGAGTAAGTTTCCTTAAATCCCCTCCCCTTTTTCTTGCTCCTATACCTCCTGAAACCTCTGTCACATCTCTTAAACGCCTTGGTGTTACAATTTCTTCTAATTTGAAATGGGATGCCCATATAAATAATATCCTACGACAAGCAAACTCCTCGCTTTCCCTCCTTCAACTTATAAATAAATTCAGTTGCCCCCAATCACATTTACTACAAGTATACATTTCTTTTGTGCGTCCCATATTAGAGTATGCTTGTCCTGTGTGGCACCCTGGTCTCTCAAATGAAGCAACACAAAAAATTGAAAATCTCCGAAAGAGAGCTCTAATAATTATTTTTAAAGAGGGCAAGATACCATATTTGCATTTTTTAAATATTTCAAACCTAGAGACCCTCGAGAGACGAAGAAATAATTTGTGCCTCCGTTTTGGTAAGTTGGCACTTTTGAACCCCCGTACTGCAAACCTTTTCCCTGAATACCATGTACCTGATAGAAATCGTCCTCCACGAACTGTGTACCAGCCTATCCCCACCTTATCTCCCATTTTTTGTACTACCTTGCGGTATAAGAATTCTTTTATCACTTTTTTACTGATATAATAAATAGTGGTTAATTTGTAGATAAATTTTGTCTTTTCTCTTATATAATAAAAGAAACAGCTCGTTTTTCTTTTTGCTCTTTTTTTTTGTTCCCTATCTCTTTTTTATGTTGTTTTTTAAACATTTGCTAATGTGTATATTATTTATTTTTTCAGTTTTATCAGTTTTTATCTTTTTAAATAGTTGCCATTTTGCAGTTTTTAATATAAGTGACAAAGGAGTCATATAACATTCCGATATTTAATTATTTATTTATTTTTATTTTTTTTGCATTGGTTGCCAATTTTTTAGTTGTTGTGCTTTTGTTATGATTTTCTTGCTTGTTTGTTTTTTTATGGACTTCGAAATTTGAATTCGGCCCTTCAGGGCTTGTGATAGTAATTTCTCGAAATAAATATCTCTATCTCTAAAACCCTAAAATCTAAACTAAAACGCTAAAACCTAAAACCTGACTTGGATCCAAGCAACCAAGTAGTCATTTGTTAGGGTTATATCAGTAGCTGCAACCTAGTAAAGATCTGGAACCCGTAGAAGCTGAAATACAAAAGAGGGCTTTAAAGAAACTGTTTATTGATAAATATTTTCCATGTAAACAGTATTTTGAATAATAATATTTTTCATTCTTATTTAGCTAAAAATTAATTTGTAATTACGAGACGAAATCAGTTCACGAGTCTAAAAAATATAGGAAACCTTTGTGGGGGGGGGGGGCGGGGCCTTACGCAGAGTGCCAGAGCTAACTACTTGATAAACCTTCATGGAGTATGCCTTAGGAAGAATGCGTTTATGCGATCTAAGTATTGTATTGGACGCAGTTGATGTTGGACGCTGTTTTTCTTCTTTTAAGTACCACTTATGAATCAGTTCCATTTTTGAATTTTTGCTTTTGTTTTTGTTTCTTTATTTTTGTTTTAACTAAAGGATGTGCATTCATTTTTTGTTTGGGAGGGGATGCGGGGAAAAGGCAGTAGTTTTTCTAACGTTTAGGGGTGCTAATGAAGAATATTCTGATCCCTCTCCATTTGTGGAAGTGTGCTACTGAACTAGCATACATTTAATTTATTTTTAATCTTAGAGAGGTAATATATTCCTCCCCTATCTAAATATCGTCCCTACTTGCAATTTATGTGGTTGCACATTCTGCGCTAAGTAAACCACTTGTCGCTATTAAATATATAATCTTGGTAATGTACTTCGGTTCAATTTGATGAAGAAGCAGCCTACGTCAATGTTTCGAAAGAAGTTCGTCTTGGTTTTCCGCTTAACGACCTGTCTGTAATGATGCTAGCCAGCCGGTCAAATTTTTGAATTTTTACTTATCCCTTATAGTTTCCCCTGAAAACCTTCTTGTAATGGTCTTATTGATGATCACCTCCTAATATTTATGCTTATGTGAAGATCCGTTCTTGAGCAATGAAACTTTTAAATAACTTTTGGCTGATTTCTGTCTAGAAATGCTCACAATGGTCTTAACTGTTCTCCGGGTGTGTGTAGCCTTTTCTTCACAATTATTTGTTTAGTACGACATAAGAAGCTTTGGACAATTCTTCAATGTTGTTAAAAATATTGCTGCTATTGTTACTACTAACAACTCATCATAACATCAAGGACCAAACAGCTGCATACGTTCCTCTGCTCCCTCACAAAGTTCAGAACTTCACTCTTTATTCTCACTATTTCAATAACTGCTGAACACGTTCTTCTGCTTCCTCACAAAGCTCATAACTTCACTCTTTACTCCCACTATTTCAATAACAGCTGCACACGTTCCTCTGCTTACTCACAAAGTGCAGAACTTCATTCTTTACTCATATTTCAATAAAAGCTGCACACGTTCTTCTACTTCCTACAAAGTTCAGAAATTCATACTTTACTCTCACTATTTCAATAACAGTTGCACACGTTCCTCTGCTCCCTCACAAAGTTCAGAATTTCATTTTTTACTCTCACTATTTCAGTAACAGCTGCACACGTTCTTCTGCTTCTTCAAAAAGTTCGTAACTTCATTCTTTACTCCCACTATTTCAATAACAGCCGCACACGTTCCTCTGCTCCCTCACAAAGTTCAGAACTTCATTCTTTGCTCTCACTATTTCAATAACGCGCTATTCAATAGCAGTTAATGTTATTGTTCATTAATGTTATTGCTGATTAATGTTATTATTAATTGTTATTGTTGATTTTCGTTTTTGAATCAGTTTTTTTCTAAAATGTTTAATCCAATATTTATGTTTTGCTGTAAGTCGGTTATAAATCAATATTATTATCATTATTTCTATGAGGGTCCTGATTGCTTTAAGTTTTTTTTTATTACATCTTATTATTCAATCTAAAGACGGTTTAAGTTGTTTTTGACCCCAATTTTTAGTTGTGAATATTACCTGTGGAATAAATTATATAATAGTTTAATCATTAACCTTGCGGTTTGAAAAGGCTTAAATTCTAGCTTATTGAGTTTTGGTTTTTCTTTTCTAGTAGTTTTCCTGTTAAAATTTCAGGCGTGGTATTTTAAAGAACGGGGACTCTAACGTGGTATTTCAAAGAACCAATATGTAGATAGTTACAAACACACCAGTGCATGCGGATATTTGGCTGTATAACTAATAGCCATTCCCAGCCAAAGATTAAAAAAAAATACTTTTTTTTTTTTTTTTTTTTTTTTTTTTTTAAATAGGAAGTTCTACATCATTGAGCTATTTGATATGCTGAACGAAGAAAAATAAACCCTTCTTTTATTTGAATGTTTTAAAGCTCGTTTTTTCTTGGCTGCTTTAAAAGTTTAATAATTTTGTTTTACATGGAACAGGAAAAAAATATTTCTCTTTCTGCTATACCTGTGGCTTCGATGTACTTTACTTTTTTTATCCTTTTCCTCCCTTTTAGCTTGAGTGTAATTTTTTTCTGTTTTTGCTATTTTATAATCGCATTTTTTTACTTTTTTTTGTCTTACACATTCTTTTTTTTCATCAGTAGGAAGTACTTCTTCATGGAATGATTTGTGATGCTGAAGTAAGGAAGATGTCTAAATCTAAAGGAAACGTAATTGACCCAGTTGATGTCATTAACGGTGTTAGTAAAAAAGTAAGTTTTTTAACTCTTTACCCTACAGTAGAATATATCTATTCAATATAACCACAGTTTTGGATTTTATGCCTGGAAGTACCTTAAAAACAGACGAATTATACAAAAAGATAGGAAAATAAGCAGAAAATCTTGAATTTTTTTTCTAGAGAAGCCCTTCTCCCCCATGTGTGCATCTGGTTAATCCATCTGATCGATACAGACATATTGGCAGTTTTTATTTTTTCTACCGGCGTCAAGTTTTCATTTCTATGTAGGGTTACGTTTTTAATTTAATCAGATATAAAAATGCTGAAAGCACCACTGTGGTCGAATATATGTATATTTGTATATAAATATTGTTAAAGGCGGTCACTTTTAAAATGGCACTGCCCATAGAGAGACAATTTTCTTCTAAAAGTTTGAGACTTCGTTTTCTTAAATTGTTAGAAATTTGAAGTACAAAGGACAGTGAAAATGACATCTGATTGTTTGAATTGGTTAAATAGAAACTTAAACAACGATATATATATATATATATATATATATATATATATATATATATATATATATATATATATATATATATATATATATATATATATATATATATATATATATATATATATATATATATATATATATATATATATATATATATATATATATATATATATATATTATATATATATATATATTTTATATATATATATATATATATATATATATATATATATATATATATATATATATATATATATATATATATATATATATATATATATATATATATATATATATATATATATATATATATATATATATATATATATATATATATATATATAGTCTATTTTGGTGATTCAACGCGACAACACTGACGCAAATGTTATACTACTGCAGTGGCATACTTTTCTCAAAATCCTGAGGGAGAGGGGCAAATTGGAGCCAATTTTCCCAAGTCGAAGTGAAAATGGCAGTAAAAATGAAAAATGGGCCATATAGTACCATAAAAGCAAATGTGTTCTAAAGAATGCTGGTCTGTTTCTGTGAATGCATGAATTATGTGGCCATTCTTAGTTTCGACAAGATTTTTAAAGACGCTAAGTTTCATATCGAGGGGCAAACTGGGGTCTATGGTTTGGGGGGTGGGGGAAGAGAGTTGTTTTGTTAAACAGAGGTTTGAAGGCAGCTACCCCCTTGCTCTATAGCAAATTACGTAAATAATTTCTTAGACCACTCTGCGGAAAAACTGGTGTAATTTATAAAAAAAATTTCACTCTTTAGTTTCATTTATTTCCCTTTTTCTCTTTTAAATTCTGTATAGCAAATTACGGCCCTGTACAACTGTAAAAACTTCATAATTTTGAAGCAGCTAAAATAAAATCTTAGAAAATCACAGTTTTAAGTTGAACAGACCTGAGATGGGGTAAAACGTTTTCATTTGCATGTCCTTGGCACTTTAAGAGATACATTCATTTATAGGGCATCGAAGAGTATCTTACATTTATAATACCCAAAATGATCTTTTGAAAGAATTTTCAATATAATAAAAAGTATTTCAATGAATGATATTTTTTCCAAGATATCATTTGAGAGGTTTGCATGTAAGGACTGCCAAATGCCAAAATGTTTCAAGTTTGATTCTGTATCCTACAAGGATGTTACTATGTTTCAGTGTCATCTTTTTCACCTCTTTAATTTTACCAATGAGCGGTATGTAGCTCCGGTATGACTCATTTGGTGAAGTTTGTCCCATTTCTGCTAACATCCGATTCCGCCAAATACAACTCCCCAAAATCTGATTCCAAAGTCCTGTGTAAACATGATGAAATTTCCAAAGTAAGCCAGTAAATCTTGTGCTAATTCTATTGTGTCAAATATTTAACCTGCCCCGCTGTCAATTAATATAATAGTAGCAAGAATGGTATAGTGACGATTGCGATAATTTCAAGAAAGAACCTAACAATAAAGTCGTTGGAAAGGCATTATTGATTTTAATTGGATATTTGAAGAGCGTCAACCCTTTATCTTTTCGTTTGTGTCGTTGTTGCAGAACAAAAAGCTATCCAAAATGCAAAGTAAAGATTTTATTTTTCGAAAAAAGGTAGAAAGATTTCTTAAAGAAGGGTGGAAAGTTCTCACTTTTTTAAGCTCTATGCGAATACTGCATACCAGATTTGGCTAGTCAAATCGAGATAGATCGCTGAAAATCCAGTAATCTGAATCAAAATTTGTGTCCTAAAATTCTCTGTATTTTTCAATGACGCAATGTGTTGTAAAAGTATTTCGAAATAGCTGAAAAATACCCGAGTTTTAAGAATGCAAGGCTTTAAGTCAATTTCTTATGTATGTGCTTCTTCAGACAGTTTTGAACATCTTTTGTTTTATGTTTACTGCACTAAAAAAGCTACCATTTTTTCATAATGGTTTTTCCGAAAGGGGCAACCTAGGAAAAAATGAACCCTAGCCCATAGTAACCGGAAATCTAAATAGGTGTCTTGGAAAAAAAACAAACTGACAAGTGAGGAAGAATCGCTATTTGAACCTGATTCAAGAATAGTTACTATTATTTCGATTAATCTTGATGATAAAGGCTTGTTGCGAAAATAAATTTATGGGAATTTGCAAAATGGCCTGAAACCCCACAAAAATGGCGTGGGATTAACATAAAAACCGTACCATTGGAATCACCATTGACGAAAACCCTGATTTAGGAGAAATTCAATCCCATATCTTGCAAAAGAAGGAAAATCACTTTTTCGTAGGCTAAGGGAAGCAGCGATGTGTCTCCTTTTTTTTGGTATTCTCCTGCTTTTCCTTTTCTTAGGCGCCCCTAGTGGGGCGCTGAAATATCATAGAGAGATGTCTAGGGGCTCATTTGAAATCAAATTGCTATTTATTACACCCTTAAAAAAAAATGAAATACAATTTTGATTAGAGAACTGCATCTCCATATACATGATCATATAACTCACGAATGATATCATATATGGCAATTAATGTAAAGGATGGCTTGGGTAAAAGTGATGACAACATAGTTCGTTCTTTACTTTACTTTCTTAGGAAAATCTGATGGGTTTTCCTGTGTGTCACATGTATTTAACTAGAAACATTTTTTCATTACATAATTGGGGTAACTGATCAATGGTTGTAATTGAAGGAACTGGAAGCCAAAGCCACTCGAAGTTGGAACGAAGGTATAATAAGTAAAGATGAACTGAATACTTCATTGGTTACGATAAACAGCAATTTTCCTGAAGAAGGAATCAAACAGGTTGGAGTAGATGGCCTCAGACTTGCACTCTGTTCTTATGACATCAAAAGTAAGGTTGTTTATTTGAATTTAATTTCTCTGTCATGTATTTCAAGATCCTTTGCAACCATATTTGAACCAATTTTCAGGATTTTTTTCCTATAAAGCATGTCAGTAACAGTCTTTTATTTTTCAGATTGTAAATATCCGAAAATATCAGAATAGATATTAAGTGTGACTTAATATTTTATGATATTTTATATTATCATTGATATTTTATATTTTCATTGATTACACCTTAGAGAAACATGAAAAGCTAAGAATTTTCGTATTCATTATTAATATTCATAAATTACCTTTTGCTCTCAAAATATTTTTTTTTTTGCTTAATTGTGTCTCCAGGTCAAGCGTCTGGGTATCTCTCTCCTCCTTGAGAACCCAAATTATTTAATAATTGGGATGTAATGCATGTTTGGGAGGAATTAGTTTTTGGCGATAAAAACCTCTTGGGAGGAATTTCTGACACGGAAAGTGGGTTCGGCTCCCAATTTATATGCCTCTACTGAAGCTGAATAAACTTCCGCCTCTTTATTTTTTTATTACTTATTTGATGATTCCTTTAGTTTTTGGATCATTTTAAAATGTAGGTTTTCCCCGTTTTTGAGGATACTAGCTCACTTAAAAGCCTTCTCTTTTTGTTATGGAGGTTTCACGTTTTGTAGTGGAGGTTTTGACTCCCTAATAAAATATAGCTGGCAAAGATTTTTTTTCTTTACTAACCTTAAGAGGTTGAAACATGAGATTATAATTTTCATGTACTAGACATGAAACTGAAATTTCTATTCCATCCTTTCTTCCTGCATGTTTGATGTGCTTCTTGATGTTCACCGAAAACTATGGCGAATACATCTTTTTATTTTCAAGATGATGATATCAAAGTTGATATTAAGCAGTTCTATTTCCAACCCTCTCCTCTCGAAATTTTTACGTAGTTCCACGACCGTATCCAGGATTTTGTTTCGGGGGGGGGGGGGGGGGGGGTACGAAAGAAACGTGCCAAAAATTTGTTTATATTCATTTTGCTACGTTTTCACGAGTCGAACAAACATTTTTTTTGGGGGGGGGATTCACAAACCCTAATCTCCCTGGGTACGATCTTGCGTAGTACCCTCTCCTTAGAAAGAAAAAACAGTGGGGGAGAGGTGGTGTCAGCCATATTTTACAAGTATGTCTTACTCTTTTGCTTCTTTTTGCATCTTTTTGCTTTTCTTATGGAGATTATATGACAATATCTCGTTCATGATAAAAACCATGTCAACGATAGTCTTTTATTTTTCAGATGATATGATCAAAGTTGATACTGAACACTTATATTTCCACCGTTTGTTTCTGAATAAAACCTGGCAGGCTATGAATTTTCTATTGATTAACTTGGATAAAGTTGAAAGTTTACCTGAAGTTATAACTCTTCACTCGGAGAACCCTGTAAATGCATGGATATTGGGAAGACTGTATGAGATGTTAAGGAAAGTGGAAATGTCCTTCTCAAATTATGATCTCCATCTGGTTACAAAAGCGATTATTCAGTTTATATACTTCGAGTTATGTGATGTGTATCTGGTAAGAATTTTGTTTTTGATAGTTTTCAAATTATTATCTTTATCGGGTTACAAAAGCAATTATTCAATTTATATCCTTTGAGTTATATAATGTGTATCTGGTAAGGATTTTCTTTTCTATAGTTCTATAGACTAGAAAGTACATATAATAAACTAAGGATTAACTGACGAAAAATCGGGAATTAAATATTTTTTTAGAAGGCCATTTTTGAAACTACGGGTTTACAGTAAATAGCCAGGGGATTTAAATTTCAAAGGATATCTGAAAGCCCTTAAAAGTTTGAATAATTTGTTACATTTGATTAATTTTAAGAAAAGAGAAGTGAAGTGAAAATCTTTCATTAAAGATTAACTTTTTTTGTTTATGATGAAAAAGTAAAATAATATGGAAACATAATTGATTGTATGTGATGTTGAGAAAAGTAGAAATGCCTTTGTCAAGTTTTGAGCCTCATCAGGTTGCAAAAGTTGCTATTCAATTTAAATACTTTGAGTGATGTGACGCGTAAGCATTTTGTTAATAATTTAGCAAAAAATATTAACATTAAACTTTTTTTTTAAAGACTATAAAACACATATAAAAATTAAACAGAAAACCGATAAAAAAAAACCCAGCGGGGCTAGACCAATGAAAACTAAAAAGTTGCAGCTATTCCAGACTTGTTTTCATATTCAGTCTTTAGTGCCTAATAAAAATAAAATGAAAAAATCATGACAATAAAACCTAAGAAACGTGCCTGATAAAATAAACATTTACAAATTAGTATATATACAATTCATGATACAAAAAATGAGCTAAATCCTGAAGGAACAAAACACAATCGATCAAAACCGACCTCTAGTTGATTCTGGAAACTTCGGAACAAGATCTAAATTGAATAAATTAAATGAGTCTTTTGGTCAATAGACTTTTGATATTCATACTATTAAAACCGCAAAACCCAGTACAAAGAGACATGAATCATTTTTCAAAGGATTGAGAATGTCTTAATATGTTTCTGTGCTATAAACGTACAACGCAAAATTTATTACAACCGTACTATCGCCAACGTGGATTTGGGTGTGTTGAATTGGAAACAAGCCAGAAGTGATTAATAAAATGGGTGCTAGGAAAGAACTTCAGAAAGTAGTAAGTGAATCTGACTGCAATTCATTTTTTTAATTACCGCTATTGTTTAGAGTATTTTGTTTTCACTTGTGTACGTAAATAAAAGTAATTAACAAAAAACCAAGAATTAATCAGTATTTTTGAAGAGCTTTGTTGGAATTACTTTGTGGAATTAGGACGGAGCCTCAAATTTATATACTGCAATTCTTGAAAAAACTACTGATGTCATTAGATTGTTTTTATTATTTTGATTTACATTGGTCTGAAGATAAAAGGACCACTATTAAAAGGACCACTTTTTTTGCAAAATATTGGCCCAAAATAAAGTTAAAATGATGGAAAATTGTTTTTTATTTTTATTAATTATGCCTATTAAGTTTTTTACTTTAATGATTATTATTTGTTATTATTCCCCTTTTTGAGAATAAAAGGATTTCTGAATTTCGTATTGGAAACCTGACGGGCCTCAATTTGGAAAAATTCTGAAGTGCTAAGGAAGGCCACCGTAAGAAATACTTCCTGTGGGGGGAGGATGCTTTTTATTACTGGAAAGACGTTTCTTATGTAATGTTTTTTTGGAGTATATGGTAGTATCGAATGTGTCCGGCTTGACTGCTATTTAATAATAAAAAAATATATAGTTGGCGTCTAAGGTTCAAAGTTAGATTTGTTTTTATAGTTGTCATCACTAAGAGGAATGGAGATCTGATCTGTTAAAGAAAAATGCCCAATATTAGAAGTGGGTTGATCTTCTTATCCAAGGGTACGATATCATGCTGCCATTGTTGGCTACCGCACAAGCTTTTGACAGAATCTAGCATATGAGCTTATTGAAAAACTCCAAATGCATGGAATTTGTAATCGTCTGCTTAAGGTTCAATGGAGTTTTCTCAGAAATCGTAGTCTCCGTGTAGTCCTTGACGGGTTTGCTTCAAGCGAGTATCTAGTAAAGATTTGGGCTCCTTCCCAGTATCCGAGGACTGACACTACGATTGGCGCACATCACCGACATTTTGGAAAATCTCATTGACCCTCTTCACGCAATATTCACTGGCCAAAAAAAAACAAAACGAAAAAAAAAAAAAAAAAAAAAAAGAACACACTTCTGTCTGTAGCATTAAAACCTTGATCTAATTATGTTTAGCACAAGGTTAATGATTATCGAAATAAACTAGAATGATTCGAATGCAAATAGTTTTTTTGTAATTTGTTTGTATTATTTTTTCTGTAATTTCTATGTTATCAACATAATGAAGTTACTTCTTAATAGTTCTTTATGTATACTGAAGTTGCTTACTTTTAAAGTCACCTCATCGATGATTTCTGGAAAATTTTGAAGTTATTTTGGTGAAAGATTCCCGCTCTGATCTTTCCAAAACGCTAAGCTTTGCTTTCAATATTTCATCTGTCATCAACTGTCTGGTTTGAGGACAAGCAAATATGTCTTCTTTATCTTTTGCATCACTTACTTTACGAGTTTTTCGTTTTAAATATAGAAAACCCTCATAACTCCTTCGTAGCTTTGACAGGTTTTTTCTGTGTGACAGAAATGTATCATCAGATTGTTATGCTGGAATGTGTTTTTTTTTTCTTTTGTCCTTGAGTATGAGAATCCGTTTTTTGCCAGTGAATTTTCCAGTGTCTGCTGTTCCACTAACTTACTCTAATTTTCAGTCTCTGTAGTAACACAACAACATTTTATGTACCCCATTTGGAATCCTAAGTGTAGCGGAATTTTCTTCAGTTTTCAATGATTTTCCATTTTTTTCATTTTTCAAAAAAAATAGTAGTTTCATAAGACTCTTTCATGATAGGTATAGAAGGTATAGACTCTTTCATAGATAGGTATTAATGGTATTGAAGGGACTTAATTGCTGGTAAGAAAATGAACAGCATTTAAACTTCCAAACCGTCGACAAACAAACGCCACTGTTTTCCTTATATACTATAACAAAGACAGTTATTACGCCCTAAATATTATTAGTAAAAACGAGGGGATCATCTTGTGAAAAAAAAGCATCATCATCTTGAATGTAAGAGTAACACATCCCATCCATCCCTTAAATCGAGAGCCCAAAAGCTCTGCTGTTGTTTGGAAAAAATGTAAGTCATCTACCAAATCATTGAGATCTCCTTAAGATAGTGGGACTTCTTGACGGTTCTGGAATAGACAGTTCACCACTATGAGGGATCGGTCTTTCAGTAAATGGCAGGTCAAAAAACGAAATTTTATTCTTTGTATACCTTTGACATCAATAAGACAAGAATAAAGATCAGATGAGTGGTTCCTTGTTTCCTTCTAAATCATAAGAATTGCAAAAGGCATAGATCGACATCTTTTCGCCCATTTAATAAGAAGATCCACAAATAGATGTGTAATAACAATAAACATAAAATATAAAAAAAAACAATAAACATAAGTTGTTATTTAATAACAATAACAACAAAGATGCTTAATAAACAAATCGATGTGTATAACACAACAGGTGTATAGCACCCACGTTTTATTTTGCTATCCGATGGCAGATAAAAATGCTGTTCATATGATTTAGTTATTAATGGCGTAAAATTTCTTAGTTGAGTTTTAAAAGCACTGTTGCCACAAATGTAAAAAAAAACTTACCAAGATCATTTCTAAACGTTCCTCACGTTCTTTGAGTATCACTCAAGTTGAAAAATATAAAAAGCAACAATGATCTTCAAAGAAGTACCTCTTTTGCTACCAAAGTTTGGTCTTCCAATCATAAAGACTGAAATTGCTTGCATGATTCTCATTTCAACAACGTGTACCATGTCCTCCTATCTACTAAAATGTGAAGGAGTTCCGTGTTATTCTTACATGTAGACAATATATAATTATCTTACTGGTTTTAATTATTTATTTTTAGATTATTACTGACATAGATTATTAATTATGTTTTTCCTGTACTTTTTTTTGTAACAAACTTAAAAGTATTTACTGTATTGAAAAATAGAACACAGTGTTAATAACTAATTACTGCATCAATTTTTAACTCCAAATAATGTCTGCAGTGGGTCAAAATCTAACATGGAATTATTTAATTTAATATGTGGCCTGGAGATTTGGTGATTTATGCGGGCCTATCCAAAGAGGCCCACAAAATTATCAGGGCTGGCCACCCCTACTTTATACTATTTTCCTGGCGACACTTTGTTCCGTGCAGCTGTCTATAAACATAATGACCCTGTACAGCCTTATCTGTCCCTTCAGTCCGATCTCTTGGAAATAGAAATGTAGTCTGATGCCTGAATGAATAGGTTAAGACTTTTGAGCTACTAATCATCTGATTGAAGGTATCCTTTTGACATCCTGACTTTATCTTCAAGCAGGAAACTATATAGTGGATGAACTCTTCAAATCTCTAGTGAAGTAGATGATTTCTAAAGAGAGCTTCTCTTCAGAGGTCTCCTGGTGTTCGCACCTCGATTGAGTCTGATCCTCCTGTAAGAGAAAGTGTTTGTTGGGTCTTTGATCTAACCAGTTGTTATTCAGCTTGTATTCCGTATGTAAAAGTTATTTGTAAGTTTTTTTAATGGGCTTTTAAAACCCTACTGGTACCAGTCCAGATGATCAGAAATAGGGCCTCAATGGCTGGTTTAAGTACCGGTCGGGTACCTTTTACTTCTCTAAGTCAAAGATAGGATGAGGCGTCAATTTTTATTGTCTATTTGTGGATCCACACCCTCTGTCGGACATGCTATCTTCATTTGTACCGCCGATTGAGTGTTAGCCGATGCGGCAAACACTCAGAAACATGGTATGGTTGGATTATCTGGAATAGGAGAGGCTTTGCATTGAGGACTCGGAAAACAGCTCTGTAAGACACTGCATCCGTACTTGGAAGGGTCTTTCCAGGGAGATTATCCTTGAAAACCCGTCTGTCGACTCCTTTAAAGGAAGTTTGACTGGCACAACTATAGGGAGAACGCTTAGGTAAATGGTTAACTAGTGGCATGTCAGGCCCTAAGGCTTAGCAGCCTCGTGCCAATGAAATAAAAAAGGTCTAATTTTTCATCACTTCATTCCTTTATGATCTAGTTTAAAAGTCGTTCTTTGGCACAATATTCTAGCAATCGCTGAAGGAATTTGAACATCATACTTATTTTCATAGCAACAGCGAACCCCGCAACAGTGAAATCCTGTTGGTCTGTTCTGTTTTATTGTTCTCAGGTTTCATAACAAACGTACGTGCCATAGTGGTCACTACACACTGGGCATAGGATTCTTCTTCTTCTTTTTTTTTTTACCAATTTTGCAGCTCCAGGCCTGTATAAATAACCTAATATGCCGCAAGTCTGTTACCCATTCCCATTAATTGACTAAGGTAATACTGTAGCCTCAGAAGCAAGGGCCTTGAATTTTGCAAATAGCCCATTTAGAACAGGATTCATCAGCATTTTTGTAGAAATACGGGCATGCTACACATGGTTTAAACGAGAATCATTCAAGGAACTTCAATCTTTATGATTGAAAGGCTTAAATTAGGACCCTTGTTAAGTACAAAATAGAACCCCCCCCCCTAAACTTTTTATACAAAGACAGGTTGTATTTCTTTCTACTCCTTATCATTCAGGGGTCAATTGGGGAGAATAGAAATGGGAATAATCATAAATAAGTTAATTTTAATCATTAGAAATTATTGAGATCTAAGTTTGCTTGTCTATGATCAAAACATATTAATCACATAAAACACGTGATAAAAAAAACACGCATAATATTAATCCCATAAATATTAAACATATTAATCAGAGAAAACGCAAATCAAACCGATAGCGTTTGATCTTCACCCAAGCTGGTATATAAGGATTTCCTAGACCAATGCTGCTTTATATAAATCTAAAATCAAAACTATCTATGGAGATATGTTGTACATTAAACTCAAACAAAGGGCGTATTTGTAATTTGAGGTTTTTTTTCTTTTTTTTTTTTGAATAGCTAGAGCCAATGCTGACTATATTTGGCAATAATCTTCTTTTTTTAGGAATGTGCAAAGCCAATGCTGGCGCAAAAAGGCGACATTGCTTCGGAAACAATTTCAACTTTAATTCACTGTTTAGAAGTTGGATTACGTACCTTGGCTCCCTTTACGCCCTTTTTTGCTGACGAAATGTATGAAATTCTTCATGTTAATTTAATGCAAAGAGGATTAAAATTAGAGGGATTTGCTGCATCAGGGATCAGAGCCACAAATGCCAAATATCCAGCTTCTGAAGAGGTATTTACTTAAGGTGTATATTATAGCGTACTAAATTATTAGATTATACAAAATTCCTAGGGGGGGGGGGCACTAATATCCCAATAAAGTAATTATATTATTGTTTAAATTAATTGTTTATTTATAAAATAATTATTTAATTGGGGTATTAGTGATCCCCCTTAAATTTAAAGGCTATTTCATAGGGTACAGAGAACAAACCAGACAAAATAATATGGATATTCTACCTCCTCCTCCCTACCCCATCACCAGCATTTGGGTATTTCTTTATAAATTTATTTTTTGGGGGCAAATTAGTGCAAAGATCATTCTTAGAAATTTCTGGATAATACATTATTATATTAGTAATAATCCAACATTTCTCAATAATATTTGTCGAGAGATTTGTGATGAAATGGTGTAAGTTGTTTATTGTTTAAGTAAGTTATTATATTGTTTAACTTTTTTTTTCGTCATTGTTATGGTTTCAAATTGAAAAGAAAAGGTTATAAAAACAAAGCCCGAAAAATGACAAGTTAATACCCCAACATTATTAGTTTTGTATACTGCTTGTGGTTTTATATATCTCTTCTTAAAAAAAGACTATTTATACCTTTTTCTTTTCTTTTCTTTTACGCTGTATTGTGAAAAATGTTGTTCAATATATTTCTAACATTGAGACGACCAATCTTTTCTTGTGAGTGGTGTCATACACAGAGTCCACTGTCGACGTTTTAGCTTACTGAGCTCGAAGCTCACAGAAATGGAAGCAAATTTACCAAAAAAGCTGAATATAATCTTTCCCAATAGTTTGCAAACAGATAATTGGAGGATTGAGAAATAGGAAAAAGGAAAGCAATTGCAATGTCAACAAAGATAGGGTGGGCTCGAGGTCTTTCTCCTTTCTGTATCCAAAATATCAAGATTGTTAAGATTTTTTCTATGATTTCTCATCTTTTCCACACAATTCAAGTTTTTTCATTTAAGTTTTGCTACCTTCCCTTAACAAATTTTTGTGCACAACCCTAATTTGACTCCTTAGGAAGTTTAAAGTAGTCAGTCGGAGGACCTTAGCTCTTCTACTAAACTCATTTATTTCTACATTTGAATTCATCGAGTCCAATTTATTTTACCGTATTAATTTTTTTATTTATTTTAACTTTTTAAATTTTTATGTTAACTTTTTAATTTCTTATTTTGCTTTTTATTTTTTTTTATGGCTTCAAAGTGGGCGACGTTTGAAAATCCAAAGCTGAAGGACTCTATGAAGCTTGCACTAGAAGTTGTCAAAGTTGTTAGAACGATCAAGGCTAGATCCAAAGTGACGAAACATAAGCCCAACGGTATTTTTCTCTATTTACTTCTATTATTTTCTAGGATCGTAGAAATTTGAAAATATCATGTTTTTCTGATTGAATTCCAGAAATCTCAAAAAGGGGTCGTATTCTCATTCCCAGTCAATATTGATCAAATATTGTTTCATAATCATTCTATAGTGTATGCTTTAGCATCTCTTTTCATTCGACGAATTAAAATTTCATCTGTCCTTCATCTAAACCACTCTACTAGACCACAGAAACAATTAGGCAAATTCCCAAACTCCAGTCAAAATTGAAAAGTTGTGGAAGCCTAAAGATGATGAACCAAAAGTATGGAAATCCAGGGTTTAATCAACCCATGGTAATTTACCAGCTATCGGAGGGTAAATTCAAGGAGTATACATTTAAGGCCTAAAAAAAAATTCAAGAACCAATAACTATTGTAAAGACCATGCGCTCTAGATTTTATGTTAGAGACTTTTTTCCATTAAATTTTAATTCACACACCTAAAATCTCATCAGTGAGCAACATACTAGCACCCATAAAAGCAACTGTAAGCTTGACTACTAAAATACGCGAAGACAAACCTAGCATTCTGTTAATATAATGGCAGTTAAACGGCGGCGCAAAGATAAAAGGTAAATTGCTTGATATAATGCATGTTAGTTAAGAAGGGATAATTCTAATTTACTCATCACCATTTCTGGTAACAGAAAAGCTCATGGTAACTGATGAAGCTTATAGAAAAGGAGCTGTAAGAACTAGTAACAATAGCAACTACTTATTGTTATTATTCCAATTATTATTATTATTATATTTCCGTGTTTTTGATTATTCCAAATTGAATTTGATCAGAGGTAGACAAGGCCAGCAGATTTGTTTATTAGGAGAACTAGATTTGTTTCTTTTTAAATAACTAAAACTTGATTATTTTCGAAATAAGCAAGCGGCCGAAAAAGGAAAAAGGAAGTAGACGGGAAAAAGGAAGTAGAGGGGGAAAAGGAAGCGGAAAAAGGAAGTAGAGGGGAAATAAATAACATTTCAAGTACTGCATTTCCCTGAAGACTGAAAAGCCTAATGAGCATTTGTTTTACTTATTGATCCTAATATTCCATCAGAATTACTTCTTTCTTTCTCTTTCGGAGAGCACCAAAAAATTAAAGTAAATTTTTATGAGGTAAGGCCTAATCTGGGGCATCCAGCCCTTCTTTAGCCAGCTTGCAAGCAAGATACTAGTTCCTTTTCATCTTTACCATAAATAGCTCTAATAGAATAGTCGATCAGAATACTATAACTATCCTAGGTATTTGGTCTTTGTCCATCATGTATCCCTATGCCACGCATATGGCTTAGTATGTTAAGTACGCCACTAGGTATGTTAGCTGTTTTTCAAGATGCGTATACATTTGTGTTTAAATCAAAATGTTCGAATCTATATTCGTGTTTCATGGTGCATATTCTTTGGGGGTTGAACCACTTAGTTAATAAAATGAAGCCTATGATACCTTGTCGTCATTATTTTTAGCGGTAATTTAATTCTGGAATCTTTGTATTTACTATAATGTATATTTTATTATTAAGTTTTTATTTTGTTATATATTTTATTATTAAATTTTATTATCAATTGTAAAGATTTCACAAATTTAAAGGTGAACTCATTACCCATCAGCACTTTCATTATTTGTGCCTTTTTGTTTAGGAATTTTTTGGTCAAGGGTAAAGAATTTGAACGGCTAAAACACGTATCTCAATATGATTTTGATTTTAATGGTATGTTCATGGTTTTATTATTTTCCTGCAAACTATTTTCCCGTTAGCTTAGATTCTTATGAATTTCGAATTATGTTTGTGTTAACTCAAAATAGAAGCAACAAATACAAAACGAGCAAATAAAATTGACAATTCAACAATACAAATTTTAAAGTAGCAAATTTGCTGCTTTTTTTTTATTGATTTTGTCTGGACTTGACCACTCCAATCAGTAAAATCATAAATTTTTATTTTAGTCTTTAGAAACTCTTAGAACAAGTTCTAGGGACCTCACTTCTTTCTGGAAACGCCTAAGAAATAATACAGCCTACCGTATTGGCTGTCAGTTCCTTATGAATATCGTTTTTACCTCTAAAAAAATTTAGTGAATGATTAAATCTCCGAAGTTCAAATTAAACAAGGGTAATTTAGAATAGACTGTTACAGTCAAGAAATTTTAAAATAGCTGTATCTAAAAATGGATATCACAGTATTGGGGATCTTATTTTTTTATTGTAATTTCTACCTTAATTTTCTAATTCTAATTTGTGTTTTTTTTTCGAAAATTTGAAATTTTCTATTACAATTAACGAAAGCCCAAGTCTTATTGTAGTCTTTACGATTTTTTAGAACGAGTTCTGAGGGCGTCTCTTTCTCCTGGGCGTATCCCTGACCTAAGGAAACAATGTAGCCTACTGTATGGGCTATCACTACCGGACACTTTAAAAAAGTTGATGAATGATTAAATTTCCTAAGTTCAAGTTACATAAGGTAATTTGAAATTGACTTTTACAATCGCAAAAATTGAAAAATACGACTGTATTAAAAATTGTTGGCTCAGTAAAGTTTTTCATTTTTGTGTCACGTTGTCCCCTTTTTTAATGACAGCATAAGTAGATACCTCTTTTCTTTGACTTCACGTGGCCACTTTTTTCAAATGGGTCACAAAGAAAAGTGTAAAAACCAAAGTGTAGTAATAACAATAGCTAGATTTGAGTTGTATGAAGTGTATGAACAGTTTGAAGTATTAAAATAAACTTTGGTTGGCCTCGCCGATAAGAATGCCGTTAGAGTAACACTTTGCTGCTATCTATTTAATAATACATGTCCCAAAGAAATTACTTCTTAAACAGTAAAATAATGACAAGTTTCTTAAAGACTGTCTCAAAATATGCTGTTTCCTCTTAAAACTAGCTTCATTCTCTGTTTCGTGACCTAGTCAATTTTGTTACTTTTTAGTAACAAAATTTTGTTACCTAGTCAATTTTGTTACTTTTCCACGTGTACAAGTTAATGCTTTATTACTTTGCCACTGAACATTAAACCTAGCCAAATTTATGCTTGTATTTCTAAAAATATAGAATATGCAACCTTAGACTACAGTACTTAGGTCCCAAACAAATGCCTATTATTTGTTTCTGATGTATTTGAAGATAAGAACAGTTTGAGTCTATGCCTATCACCAAGTAACTGCTACAAAAACAATTTGCTCTTTACTTTGCCTTTACTTTGCCATCATTTATAATCATTCCATAAGCACTTTCTCGAAGTAAAATAAGTTACTCTTTACCTTGCCATTGCGTGAATTATCATTTACAGTCGTTCTGTAAGCACTTTCTCAAAGGCAAATTTTCCTACCCGTTTTATTGGATAAAATTATGTATAATTAGCAAGAGTAAGCAGCACCTCTCCTCTGACGAGCAGCATGCTTTGTGATTCTTAGATGATAAGGGAGAAATTTTCAGACTGAAATCTCCTCTCGGTGACATAATTATCTTTTTCACTTAATTTCAAACTTTAATGTCACCTACACTAAGCCTTTTAGTCTTTAAGGGTACCATGAATAAAATTTTTCAACAGACACAGAATATTCTTTTAGGATTATATTATCTACTTTGATTTAGGCACTAAAGCAAGAATATAGTCCGAGGGGGAAGGGGGACAAAAATTCAAAAATTTTATAAGATAGGAGAATTATATGCAAATGTAGAAAATTTGTGTCCTTTTGAAAGAAAGTGTCCTTTTGTCCTTCTTAACAATTTTTCTATTGTTCTTCTTTAGTTTTTATTCCTAAACGATATAAATTTTAGTTTTCATCTCTGGACCGCTGATTCTTGAGGAGCTGTTGAGTCCTCTATATTCTGTTGTTACAACTTTGGCTCGTATTCAAGGTCTACATTTTGCCAGGTAAGAGATTCTTTTGCAAAGTCACCAAAATCACAAACTACGCATTTTCAAACCAATAAATTTAACATTTGTTTAGCATTTGTTTGTCTGAAGTACAAACCGACTTTTGACATTTTTCTTTAATATTTAGTTTTTTTTTTAATTTGAAAAAACCTTTGCTACTGGAGATTTAATTTCCTGAGTACCCTTCCACTGGTACGCCCTATTTTTACCTCTTAAGGCTTGGTGGTTGATTCACAAGGGGGCACAAAATATAAATAAAAATAAAACACTAAACGGGACAAATAATAACTGGAACATATCCTGTTTGAAAAAGATAAAATTACGGATTAAGGAGAAAAAAAAATAACAAAAATAACAACTGTTAATCAAGCAGATTGTTTCCATAGTTTTGTAGATTACTATACGAGCAGTGTTTCTGTGCATCCAAAGGAAACCCGTGGGAAAAAGGGAAAACCCAGGGAAGAACCTTAAAAAGTATTTGAGGTAGGTAATAGGAACTTTCAGGAATGAATCCGGAGCCTCGGGAGGTGCTTTGAAGCTTATATGTCTGATCCTTCCCAATAATATTTTCCTATTACAGTAGTAAATCGCAGAGCATAAAAAAAAGTTTGAACACAATTTTTTTTTTGCACTCTCCCAAAGAAATTCGGGTTTTGCACTCTCCCAAAGAAATTCTAGAATGATGTAATAGAAATAAATTTTCTATTTTCCCTATTCCTCGTATATTTACCACAGTTTATATAATTATCCAGTATGATCTTTCCCTATCTCACCCATTATAAAAACCCGGACCAAGGTGCAAGTGCTCCAGAGAACGTTTTCGCAGATAGAAACATAGGCGGCATCAGATCTTTTCACGGGTAGACAAGTCAGACTGTGATCTAATTAGAAACAAGTGGAAACCCGCTATTACGAGTAATGCGCTTTGTTGGAAACAATCGGAAACATCGATCCCGCTAATGCAGAAAGAAGTGGGAGGAGCTTTTTGTTCGCACCGAGAACGAAGACCAGAAATGATCTGCGATAAGCTTACTGGATAATTATATGAACTGTGATATTTACTAACTAAAACCTGTAAGCAATAAATTTGATCTGTTGTACTATAATTTTCGCTAAACCCTGCCTGACATTCAATTAATCTACCTTTAGACAGCACTCTACAAAATAACTTGCTAATAGAACTTCCTAAACTTATCCCCCAGTAGTTCTTGAGTAGGTTTCTTTCTCCTGTTTTAAATAATGGGATCATAATTGATATCTGCCAATTTTGCCGCCACAGAGGTGTACTTAGAATTGCCGAGAATATCGATGCAAGCACTGGCAGTATCCATGCTCTTGACCATTTCAAAAGCTTAGTTGGTACTCCGTCGGTACCCGGTGCTGAGTTCCCTCTCATGCTTTTCAGGGCATGCAATATTTTTTCCTGTCCAACCGGCTCCAGTAGTTTATCGTCCTCTGAATCCAAATCCATATCGGTTGTCTCTTCTAAACTATCCATCTCCTCATCAGACCTCTCTTCGAGAGACTTCTCTCGAAGACTTCTCTTCGTCAGACTTCTCAGGTATTGGCGTGAGGGACTGAATCAGCAAACCTTCTATTTTCTGTTGATTTCCTAACTCCGTTGACTTCCAGAACTCCGTTGCATCATTCACGCTAAATTTTCCCGTATTTCAAACACACTGAGAAAGGAACTCCGATGTCTTTAATACAGACTTATTAAGAAGAGAAGAAGAAAAATATATTTATAGTACTTATTAAATTATGCATTAGGTGAGATAACAGGAAAAAGAAAGGGAAAAAGACACTGAGGAAAGAACTCAGATACCTTTAACACAGATATATTTAGAACAAGAAAGAAAAATCATTTGAATACTTAGTAAATTACGCATAATGTAAGATAACAAGAAAGAGAAAGGGAAAAACGCACTGAGAAAATGACTCAGATATATTTAATACAAACTTACTAAGAAGAGGAAGAAAATTGCCTTTATAATACTTACTAAATTATGCATAAGGTAAGATGAAAGAAAAGAGAAAGAGAAAAAACACTGAGAAAAGAACTCAGATATCTTTAATACAGACATAGTGTATGTGACATAACTCTGTTTAGGTACTCTCAAACCTTTCCTTTAATAGTAGTCTTCCTTGTACGCTCCTTCAAATTTTGATTTGTAATCCATGCGTCAATCAATTAGATCATTACATATAAACAAAAGAAGGAAAAACACTGCAGTATAGCCCCTAACAACACTCTGTGGCCGCGATAAAAGGAGAAGGCGAAGGGAAAAATAGATAGAGCCAACAGGGAGGTATTATCAGAAATAAGATTTATGAAAAAAATGGGAATGAAAAATAAAACCACAAAACATAGCAGGAGATGGACAAAGGGAATAGAAGGCCCCTGGTGAGGCAAATTCACAACACTATACTAAAAATGTATAAACAGAATAGCATGAAGCAAAATTCACAAGGCGTAAAAGATTTGTTCGTTAGTGACCCGTTTAGAAGAAGAAATTAATTATCTTTATATTTTTGACAGTATTTAATATTAATATATAAATTTTCTTATAATGCTAATATACCAATAATTCTGTAATATGTCATTTTAATGTTTAATTAACTATCTTATCTGACATAATACTGTTTGGGTACTCTTTAACCTACCTTTAACATTAGTCTTCCTTGTATGATCTTTCAAGTTTGGATTATTTACTCATATATCAATCCATTAGTTTATTAAATTCAAACAATAGAAGTAAAAATAAAACAGTATAGCCCCTCACAGGACTCCATGGCCGCGCAGCAAAGGAGAAGGCGAGAAAAAATAAGGAAGACGACATTCCTCAGTCACAGTTTGACGCTACTAGAAAAGAGATAGATAAGTCACATAGAAAACGAAGACATTTTTTCACTTATTTTTTAAAGATACCTAACTTCTAACAAGTTTTAGCCCATGCAGGCAGGCTTGCGTGATTCGCAGAAAATGAATTGAAATCTTATCCTACATAAGGATTTTCAGTAATTTGAATCTTATTTAAACGTCGAAAGGGATAGTCAAAGGCAAAATAAAATACTCTAACGACTGTTGGAAGAGCTCTGTGAAGCGGAACAAAAAAAAGATAATAAAATAAATTTTGAATAATCGCAAAGCTTTAGTGTCGCTGTACTCTGTTTTCTGTGACCATGCTATTTTGCTTAGGAAGAATGATCTATTTAAATTAAGGAAATGATATTATCAGTCTTGAGAATTTTTGTCGTATCTTTCGTTGTCATATTATAATCGCCGTATTATTAAAAAGTATAAAGCACATGTTATAACTATAAAACTACGTGATTTACATATAACACTGTCTGCAAATGCCTATGAAAAACTGTCCCCTCACCATGGTCTCATTCGTTTGTTTTGCTGAATTTTCTTTTTATTTGTTTATCTTACTTTAAGTGCTGTGTGTGTTTGTTTTTCCTTTCCTTTTTCTCTTTACTCCACTATTTTTCATATTGTTTGTCCAGTGGGTTATAAATAAATTATTATTTTTGTTATCAAGCAGTGGTTTAGCTGCTCAACGATTGTTTCCCTGGATAAAATTTCCTGTCTTACCATAATTATTTAAAAGCCATTTCAGAAAAGAAGAAAAACTTGACACCATTACAAATGGGAAACATGAGACATAAGACTAAATTAAATAATTATGTAGGATTCCCAGGAATGATCCAAGAAAAATGTTTCTGGTCTTCCTTAGAATATCCAGACTACTTTCTTCCCTCGTTTTAATTAAATTAATTGGTGCTTAAAACATAGACCTTCGTCTATAACTTTCGACTTTATTGATAAATGAGATTTAAATAATATATAAACTGCGGCCAAAGCGCTGCGACATTTAAGACAATTATCAAATTGACGTTTTGACTCATGAGTTTAGACGATTTAAATGCCAAAAATTCAAGCATAAAATATTTTTAGTTCGAATAACTTAATCTCTTAACACACAGAATTCAGATAACCGAGGACAGAGTTTGTAACACTCGTCAGAACAGTAAAAAACTTGATATACCAGCGATTTAAGTAAGAAAATTGGTATCAAACCATAGCACTGCCTATCAGATAGGTAGGTTTTGCAATGCAGGACCAAAATCCTTTTTTAACAACCTACAGGTTTGTTTTAACAAATGTAATTGCCATGTAGCTTCATGTTTCGTTATTTACCATCAAATATTACTTCAAATTTATTCTGTATAAGTTAAGTAAATCATTAATTTAATAAAATATGAACATAAATCTAATAAATCATTACTTAAATAATTCAGTTAAATACTACTGCTAGTTTTTACTGTAAATCGCAATTTTTTCTTGATTTTCAGTGACGACAAGAATTTAAAACAACAAGGAAACTATGGGAGAGAATCTTTTTCTCACGGGACAATTTTCGTCCAGCTGGAGGTAAGACATCCATTTTTGTCGTCTTGTAGCTTGGTTGACCCTACGGTCTGTATGTATAGTTCTGTCCGTCCTATATATACAGAACCGTCCTGTATATATAGGGCCTTCTCCGTCCCGTGTTACCTTATGTCCCTTGTTCTCCTAAAATTGGGGTAGGATGGCTATCTCGCGGCAGCACAAAAGAACTCATTTTGGCTTCTGAAGATCGCTGTACAGAAATTGAATGTTATGTTGTACGTTACACTAAGCCATATGTGTCTCACTCGCTCTGCTACTTAGCAAGGGAAGTGAATGCTCACATGGGTGATATTCTTTTAAGCGTCTAAGTTGTCAGAGGAGAAACAAGCTTAATAATAGCCAAAAACGTACGAAGAACTAAGTACTTAGTGTTCTAATCACCCTAAAGCCGTTTTTATTGTTATTTTTATCGACAAGCACTTCTGTTACTGAAAGACACTTAAAGTCTTATAATAATGCGTGGCAATTGTGGCAACACTAACCCTATTATTAAAAATTCGCTAGAACTGGAAGAAGTCCCAGGTGAAATGACCAATTTTCTTATAGTTAGTGCTGATTTCTGTTTGAAAAATTGATTTCAATGAATATTTCTTATTCCATAAATAAACCATTAAGCCTAAACAGTTGCCTAGACAATTCATCAGTTATAACAGGAACCAAATATCGCTTTGACAATCGAACTTAACGTCGACCGGTGAAATATGTCTACAGGCTGATGAATATTCGGTTCACTTCCGTTTCGGACCAGAGTAGAGAAATTCCTGTATCCCGTTGGGAAAATTGTGGGAAATATGTAAAATTTTCCTATTTATGCTCTGCTAAAGATGTACCATAGGCATTATTTTTTTAGGCAGGAATTTAAGAAACTAGTTTTTTCTTTTCTCGAGAAACTGTTAAAAAGGACATCTGTGTTTTTCACTTTCAACCAAACGTATTTTCAAGCAAACGCCAGAATTTACCTAGAGTCATTGCTCGGTTGTTTCGCTTCACACAATTTATAATGTTCTGTCAGATCTTAGTCTAAAGCATATTGCCGACATGACAATACGCATCTCGTATACGGCAGACATGACGGAATTGTACATGTCAAAGATACATACATTGTGGTTTTCTTGGACCAATTCAGTTGCAACATAGGAAATATATACAGCATGAACAAAAAAGAAACCTTGAGAATAGTAAGCTTAGGCCTAAAAAAATAAAATAAAAAATACTAGATGAAAAAACGCTCGCGACATTCCTCTTGATAGACGGATCATCTTACACTGTACCTTATTCTGATATCACTAATATAAACAGTTATATAGACAACGCACTACTTAATTGAAGAAGAATATTAAAACACTATTCATATTTCTCCCAGTTGTGATTAGCGTCTTTTTTATCTCTAGCCAGATTTTTGCACCCCTTTGTTTAACACGGGTCATTAACACATCACCTCTTTCACGTAATTCTTTCCATTTGATTAGGAGACTGCTGCGAAGGTTGTTTAGCATTGGTGGTAGGTCTGTTGTAATACGTATCCCGGATCTTTTAAGCTTCGAAACAGATTTTAAAGCGATTGGAATCTCAAGTTCATTACGTAATTAGATGAGGACAGGTCTTGCTTTGGGTAACCCCGCTTGCTGGTTTATCGAGAAGATGGTAAAATTTTGTTACAGGAACACTATCAGCTGCTAGGCCTAGTGTTTTTTCAAAAAGATTTGCAACATTAGACTTGGCGTTTTGACGGTAAACCATGAATAATTATGTTTAACTGTCTATCTTTAACTTTTTAGTCCAGTAGGTTTTTTCAAGCTCATCACAGCGAGCCTTTTGAAGAATAAAATCCTTCTAAATGGATGCGATTTTACTCGCGTGCGAAGAAGAGTGAGTTCTCAGCTCCATAACCTCAGCGTTCATACAATCAAGCTTCTTTGAAAGTTGAAACTGGGACCAGAGAATTGAGTCCAGTTTTAAATTCAGACTTTCTGTATAGGTATCAAAGCTTGTTCATGCCACAGCCGACATCATTCATTACAACAAATGAATTACCTTGATCCGCCTTCATTAAATTAGAACTCCATTTGGTTCATGTCTCTCTTAGTCAGATAAAACAGCGCTCCAATTTTTTTTTGCAATAGATGTCGCTAAAGCGGAAAATTGTAAGATTTCTGCTTTAACCTAGGAAACTGGCTCCAAAAAAGCAGCTTCAAACTGCTGCACATTCTATTGAAAATGTTTAAACACCTTCTTTCTTCTTTCTGTCACCCACAACATTTAAAATCACTACAGATTGTCGATATTTTTGAGTGATCACAGTTAGATAGATGAGAAGCCAATTAAGTCTGTAAAACAAAGAACGAAGGCTAATATTATTTTGATAGTTCTGAATATTATTTATAATGTTATTTTACAATGACATAATTTTAATGATTATTATTGTATATAGTACAGTATGAGGGCTAAGGCCTTATAATTTTGTTAGTTATGATACAATAATTATTACAATATTTTAATTAATGTTGACTTGATATTTTTTTTATGTATTGGCAATATACTCTCTAATGTTTAAAGCTAAGTGTCAAGCAAGTCCCTTGATCCTGAAACTTTAAACACTGTAAAGAGTCACACAATCGATGTTGCTTCTGAGATTGTCAAATCTATTTCTTTCTTCCTTAGAATGCAGTCAATACGGACATACGTGATCAGGTTTTGAAGCTTCAAGCAAAGAGGAACAAACATAGCGACTACTTGAGTTACTTGCAAAAAATTGGCAAGAGTAGTAAAGAACTGAAAAGACTTAGAATGACAAAAGATAGCTGTGCTAAAAAGGCAAGTGATTATTTTCCTGTCCCCTTATTGATGTCTAGTAGTATTGGAAGGTAATTTTTAGCTTTACCGAGGGTACCTGTATTTTGGGTAGTTACGTAGCTGATAGATTCAGGATGAGAATTTGAGAGTTTTCCAAGAACAGTTAAATAAAAAATTAGAGAGTTCAGAATTTGAACACGTCGAAAGATGGGTGGAATAGTTAATTTCAGAAAACAAATATTTCCTCTTGATAATTACGTGGAGGTTTATTCACCATTCAGACACAGAGTAGCTCTAAATAAAAAAGGCTTCCCTCGCTTAGCAATGATAAGAGAATTTCAATCATAAATAGGACACTATTTCCCAAAAAGACTGTATAGCCTGTAAAAGTGGGAACGAATTTAATCACGAATCCATAAATTTAGAATAACAAAAAATAAATAATAAAAACTCCGAAGAAAAAACTGAAGAAAGTTGAACTTTCAATTTCTAGGACATAAAAACAACAACAACTCAATTTAAGCTGCCTATGTAACGTGGGTTGTTGCAGCAGCCCCTTCTTGGCTTTGTCAACAAAAGTATTGCAGGGGCAACACTTTTACTGATATTTTAAGAAGGAATTTAAAAATATTACATTGACTTTGTAGCCCATTGAATCTTATCCTTTTCAATCGTTACTGATTAAAATTTTAAATATGATCTTATAAAGTCTAATTAGTATCATGTTTCTATCCCTTACTTCTCAGAATCATATTACTGTAGCTGCTCTTTACTAGAATAATTAAGAAGCCTTTATTACGAAGAATAGTTAAGAAGGCGATTTTATATTATAAAATCGCCTTGTAACCAGTAACCTTATAACCATTATAATTCGCCGTGAAAAGATGCAAGCCCCTCATCGACTAGGAAGATCAGGTCTAGCTATCGAATGTTACTTTTGTGTCTCTTTATAATCCCAGACTTTGAAGCCGAATTCTTTCTTCCAGAGTGAACATTATAAATTAAGTTGTTATCCCTTCAAAACGTTTCTGAATTGTATATCACAAAGTTTGTATTATAATCTTAATGAATCTAATTGGTTCTATAAAGCTATCCTTCGCTTTTCGTAACCATGAAACAGCTACAAATAAAAGAAAGATACACCAGACAGTTAAAGAAATCAACTCCTCATTCTCTAAGACGACGGTTGTTTTCTCCATTATATTGATCAAATATAAGATAAACTAATTTGCAGAAGTTTCTACCTCCTTAACCAAAACGATGACCGTGTTCTAACTACGTGTACTGGTTTTACTTGCACGTTCCACTCCACGGCGGAGATGAAGGCAAGTTTTTATACCCTCAAATGGATCGGAAGAAAAAATATTGATAGACCCACTAGCAAAAAATGCCAACCCCTCATTGCTGAAGATGAGCCTGGTGTAAGGAGGGATTGAAACGAAATATGTAGTAATGACTTTGTTGCCACTTTAACCTCATTTATTTAAATCGTTGACTTCTTTTCGGATTAAAATTTAAAATATCGTCTTATAGAGCCTAATCCTCTTTTATCTTATAATCCTCATTATCAGGGATAATGCATCTATCCCTGACACTTCAGAATCATATTGCTGCAGCTAGTCCTTGTTATAATCCTCTTTCTTTATATATCTTTAATCCTCTTATATTATAATCCTCATTATCAGGGATATTGCATCTATCCCTGACTCTTCAGAATCATATTGCTGCAGCTAGACATTGTTATAATCATCTTTCTTTATATATCTTTTATCATCTTTTATATTATAATCCTCCGTATCAGTGATAATGCATCTATCCCTGACTCTTCAGACTCATATTGCTGCAGCTAGTCCGTGTTATAATACTCTTTCTTTATATATCTTTAATCCTCTTTTATATTATAATCCTCATTATCAGGGATATTGCATCTATCCCTGACTCTTCAGAATCATAGTGCTGCAGCTAGTACTTGTTATAATCCTCTTTCTTTATATATCTTAAATCCTATTATATTATAATCCTCATTATCAGGGATATTGCATCTATCCCTGACACTTCAGAATCATATTGCTGCAGCTAGTCCTTGTTATAATCATCTTTCTTTATATATCTTTAATCCTCTTATATTATAATCCTCATTATCAGGGATATTGCATCTATCCCTGACTCTTCAGAATCATATTGCTGCAGCTAGACCTTGTTATAATCCTCTTTCTTTATATATCTTTAATCCTCTTTTATCTTATAATCCTCATTATCAGGGATAATGCATCTATCCCTGACTCTTCAGAATCATATTGCTGCAGCTAGTCCTTGTTATAATCGTCTTTCTTTATATATCTTTAATCCTCTTTTATCTTATAATCCTCATTATCAGGGATATTGCATCTATCCCTGACTCTTCAGAATCATATTGCTGCAGCTAGTACTTGTTATAATCCTCTGTCTTTATATATCTTTAATCCTCTTATATTATAATCCTCATTATCAGGGATATTGCATCTATCCCTGACTCTTCAGAATCATATTGCTGCAGCTAGACCTTGTTATAATCCTCTTTCTTTATATATCTTTAATCCTCTTTTATCTTATAATCCTCATTATCAGGGATATTGCATCTATCCCTGACTCTTCAGAATCATATTGCTGCAGCTAGACCTTGTTATAATCCTCTTTCTTTATATATCTTTAATCCTCTTTTATCTTATAATCCTCATTATCAGGGATATTGCATCTATCCCTGACTCTTCAGAATCATATTGCTGCAGCTAGTCCTTGTTATAATCCTCTTTCTATATATATCTATAATCCTCTTTTATCTTATAATCCTCATTATCAGGGATATTGCATCTATCCCTGACTCTTCAGAATCATATTGCTGCAGCTAGTACTTGTTATAATCCTCTTTCTTTATATCTCTATAATCCTATTATCTTATAATCCTCATTATCAGGGATATTGCATCTATCCCTGACACTTCAGAATCATATTGCTGCAGCTAGTCCTTGTTATAATCCTCTTTCTTTATATATCTTTAATCCTCTTATATTATAATCCTCATTATCAGGGATATTGCATCTATCCCTGACTCTTCAGAATCATATTGCTGCAGCTAGACCTTGTTATAATCCTCTTTCTTTATATATCTTTAATCCTCTTTTATCTTATAATCCTCATTATCAGGGATATTGCATCTATCCCTGACTCTTCAGAATCATATTGCTGCAGCTAGACCTTGTTATAATCCTCTTTCTTTATATATCTTTAATCCTCTTTTATCTTATAATCCTCATTATCAGGGATATTGCATCTATCCCTGACTCTTCAGAATCATATTGCTGCAGCTAGTACTTGTTATAATCCTCTTTCTTTATATATCTTTAATCCTCTTATATTATAATCCTCATTATCAGGGATATTGCATCTATCCCTGACTCTTCAGAATCATATTGCTGCAGCTAGTACTTGTTATAATCCTCTTTCTTTATATATCTTTAATCCTCTTATATTATAATCCTCATTATCAGGGATATTGCATCTATTCCTGACTCTTCAGAATCATATTGCTGCAGCTAGTCCTTGGTATAATCCTCTTTCTTTATATATTTTTAATCCTCTTTTATCTTATAATCCTCATTATCAGGGATAATGCATCTATGCCTGACTCTTCAGAATCATGTTGCTGCAGCTAGTCCTTGTTATAATAATTGCGAAACTACGTCACCTTGATGTATTTTTGTTGGTTATCGCTGCTTAACCGCATACAAACAAATTCCCTTTCTCTTAAAGAAAATTTTCCCTTTCCCTTTCCGTTATTTCTCTTAAATGTGTCAGAAAGAAAAGAAAGTAAAAATACTTGCGTTACTCTAAAATGCATATCAGGAACCAATGTTAGGTACACCAACTAGTAAAAGATCCCAACTCCTTTTTGCAAAAACGACCATGGTATATCAGCCATGTATTACTTAGAAGTTCCTCCCTTCTCTTAAAATTTGAACCAGATTTTTTTTAATGTGCATCATAACTTTGAAGTTACCAACCCCTCCAACTTAATAGGTGTACCTAAGTGTACCTAACCTATTAACCAAGAAGATGACCGTGCTCTGACACCCTGTTCTTGCTCACACGTCCCTTTGCATAGCGGACTTTAAGCCTCAAAACTAATGAAACATCGTACCCCCAAATGCATCAGAAACAAATAATTCGTACACCAACTAGTAAAACATTCCAACTCCCTATCGCAAAGACTACCAAGGCACTAACGAACGCAAAGACTAACAGCAAATTGTTACTTACACACCCCTACTTTGTCTTAAAATTTGAACCAGTTTTTTTTTTTTCTTACGTCAACCACAATACTAAAATTGTTAACCCTTCCAAATTTTTAAAATGGTTTATTTCATGATCAAACTTTGGAACAAAAAAGGATCTCATATACTGTGCCTGCCTGCTAGAAAGGAGCCTTCCAGTCAAAAGCAGAAACATGGCTCAACTTACCTTAACGAAAGTGTATAACTTCAAATAATGCTCTCCGACAAAGAATATAAACTCCATTTTAACTCGCACAATGTTGGCTCTGGCTCAATTACTAGTGAAAGCTGTTTTGGCCCTGGGTAAGAATTACATGCAGCTTTCAAAATGCATGTCATACATCAATTCAGCCTGAGGTCCACACTTTCCATAAAAAATGTGGAAGTTAGACCCTTGCCATTTCCTAGCAATAAGCTGAAATCGACAGACTAGGAACAAAAAAAGTGCTCGCTCTTGCAACATAATAATCAAAGACAAAAATAAAAAGATGTAAAGAAAAGCAGATTGTTCCCGTAGAAATATTGAACACCGTTTCAAGTCCTAATGGCTGGATACTCCTGATATTGATCAGTGAAGCGTAAACTGAAGCGCCTACACAAAAGATTATAAGTCGTTGAAGGACTATTCAAGTGCTCGTTATCAAACACTATGGTTTCTAAGATTCGTTATGCTTTTGTATGAAAGCTATACCTCCCTCGTGGATGGTGTACAAGTCCCAAAGATCTAGTATTACAAGACTCCAAATGTCGGTAAAATTACACTGATTAAACCGAGATTTCATATTGGAGATTTCATAGATTTCAAATTGGCGGAGCCTTTGATCTTTGTCTTACTTTGTTGAGCTTGTAATACTGTTTCTAACTTTTGTAACGCATAAGGTGATTTCTATCGACGAAGAAAACACCTACGGAGATGGTTAATATATTTTGGTGTCAATCCTTTTGTAAGGTCTTTGGTTATTGGATAGTATAGGCAATTGCCGACAAAACGACAGATAACTTACCTGAAAATGCTAATTACCTGAAATTAGGATGTATTTTTGCACGTCTGTTATGCTAAATCTAGTTTCTAACAGGAATGCAATGTTCCAGACAGACTTTAAGTCGTCCGATGAAACAAATGACTTTATTGCAGGCATGGGCGTAGGCAGCATATTGTCTAGGGGGGGGGGGCAGTCGATAGTGTGAATGAGGGCCTTTTATCAAATGCTTTTCCAACCATCTGCTTTTTCAGCCATATCTAATGTAAATTTGAAGGTCTATGGGGGGGGGGCATCTCCCCCCCCTCCCAACGTCCATGATTGCAGGAAATATTCGGTTCGCTTCTGTTTTGACTCACAGTTGAAAAATCCGTTTTTTTTCGGTGTCTCAACTTAACTGATGGTTCCTGATATACACAGGGAAAATTCGGTTTTATTTTTAAATAACTATTTAAAGGGCTCTTTTTTCATTTATGACATCCTGTACAAAGATGTCAAGTCTGAATCAGAGATACCAGCTGTAACTCATATGGTAACATTGCTTGGTTATTTTCCTAGTTTCTGACAAAAACTAACAACTAAATCTAGTTTCTAACAGGAATCCAATGTCACAAAAAGACTTTAAGTCGCCCGATGAAACTAATTGCTTTATTGCTAGAAATATTCGGTTCGCTTCTGTTTCGACTCAAAGTTGAAACATCCGTTTTTTTCGGTGTCTCAACTTAACTGAAGGTTCCTGTTATACACAGGGAAAAATCGGTTTTACTTTTTAAATAACTATTTAAAGGGCTCTTTTTTTATCTGTGACATTCTGTACAAAGATGTCAAGTCTCAATCAGAAATACCAGCTGAAACTCATATGGTAACATTGCTTGGTTATTTTCCTAGTTTCTTACAAAAACTAACAACTAAATCTAGTTTCTAACAGGAATCCAATGTCACAGACAAACTTTAAGTCGCCCGATGAAACAAATGGCTTTATTGCAAGAAATATTCGGTTCGCTTCTGTTTCGACTCACAGTTGAAAAATCCGTTTTTTTTCGGTGTCTCAACTTAACTGAAGGTTCCTGTTAACTGAAGGTTCCAACTTAACTGAAAAATCGGTTTTATTTTTAAATAACTATTTAAAGGGCTCTTTTTATTTGTGACATTCTGTACAAAGATGTCAAGTCTCAATCAGAAATACCAGCTGGAACTCATATGGTAAAATTGCCTGGTTATTTTACTTCGACAAATTTAACCGTCTTGTTACAACCATACACACATTAGTGTACATACAGCCATTCAGACAGCGTGTAACGGAGACTTTGTCTCCAAAGCCGGCTGCAAAAGCTTATAAAGTGTTGGAAGGAGACGCAACCGGTCATTTATATCTGCCTCTCTATTATTATCATTGATTGTTAGATGCTGGGTGGATCTGCTCGTGTATTTTAATGCTTTTCTATATTATCCTGTATCTATTCATATAACAAACCTATGGTCACAACTTAGCCTAAGCAGTAAAGTGCAGTGTTTCCACGTTAGGGTGTTCAATTTAAGAAATTCACTGTAAAGAATATTCGAAATTGTGCTGCCATCGATTTCTGATTCCGTTAATAATAGTTAGCTTGGCACTGATTCTAATTCTTGAATTCGTATTCATTTTTTTTCAATTCTAGATGGAAAACATCCGTAAGGAACTCAAACAAGTAGAAGAAGAACTAGAAGGTTTAAAACATGATCATAAAGTTGATGAAACTAGAGAGTAAACTACGTACTCATCATTTTTAGGATTTCAATTCTTACATTTTAATCAAATATCTTATATTGCTATATTATTAAACTACGATTGAAATTCTTCATAATTATTGGATTAAACCCTTGATTCCAAACTTGGAGTACACGTACCACTTGTAAGGCAGGGTAGTATTTTGCTGGGTCATGGGCTGGACGTGCACCCTTCGGCTGATTATGCTTCAGAGCATTTATTTTGAAAAAAAAACTTTTTGTGGGAATGACTTCACACTCATATGCATTTAAAGAGCAAAAAAGGTACATGATACTCTTGCACTGACGTAACATTCATATGCATTTGAAGAGAAAACCAGCTTCATGTTAGTATTGCAATGACATACGTTGTATAAGGATGTTGTATTCAGACACTAGTTTTATTAATATAAATATGCCTAGAGGACGATCCGAAAAGAAATATACAAAGTTAATGGGCTTTTAAGCTTCCTTCAGGTAAATATACGGAAAATTTTGAATAAAAAAATTTAGATAGCCCAAAATCGGTCGGGAATCATTGGCTTAGATCAATCAATTAGATGAGATTTTAAGCTATATAGTCAATTGACCTTATTTACGAAAACCGAAAGTCCTCCCCTCAGAGGTCAAAATTGATAGAAACCTCCCTAAAGGCACAGCTCAGTTACAACAGGATGAATTGCTATGCTGGAAAAATTTCATTGGGATTAACCTTCAAATGTGTGTCACTAATACAGGGGCCACGGAGCCTGGCCCACAAAACAAGTCCAAATTCGCTTAAATTTGTGTGTATTGCTAATTCAAATAAAGTTTGATTACCCCCCCCCCCCCCATGCAACCCCCAAAAAATCTAGGTTTGTTTTTGCCCTAATATGTGTATAAATATTGGCCTTCCTTTTTCGTTCCTCCATGTTTATCGCGTAGTTTTTCTCACGTTCCTTGCTTGTATTTGATTCTCTGATAAGCAATGGTTTTAAACTGAAATGCTTGATTGGTTTCGAAAGTAATTTAAATGGAATAGAATGTTATTTTCTAGAATATCGCCAAAAAAACTGAGCCTCAGTAATAAAAATATTTTTTTAGTAATGCAGTGGATGTTAGATTTTATGTCCCTGATAGTTTCCCCTCAATTTTTGTTACCCTAATAGATTGTCATCGGGGTTGAGGAAAAATTAAGGAATCTTTTTCTATGAGAAACAAATGTCCAAATAAATATTTTTTTAGAGATATGAAAAAGGCCCAACGGTCTGTTTTTGGCCCACACCAAGCAGGCCAGCGAAATGCAAAATTGAAATTGTCTTGGTCTGTGACGTAAGGAATGAGGGATAGAATGACCCAAGCCCACACTAGCAAGAGAATTACTGTGACTTATCTTCCTCTAGCAGACTCCTCTGTGAGAGCTTACCATGGCTATTCACAGTAGCAAACTCCAGGGGTATCCAGTAGGGGAGGCGCCATTGCCCCTGTACTTTGAAATAAATATTTTTGAACATTCAATAAAAAAAAGTAAACCACTTGATTTTGAAATATCCTTTTTGTGTCTTCATTATATAATCAAATAGATTTCCCCTCCTCTAAATTTTCTGGAATTGGCATCCTCAACATAGCCATACATAAACAGTTCATGAGCATCCTACTGAAAGAACAGCTTGATTAGCCGCATAAAAGTTGACAATCAAAGTAATTAGCAACATCAAAACTTCAAACGAACAGAAATTATTACGTATACGAAGGGGTTACCCCCTACTCAATACTTCGCTCTTTACGCTGAGGTTTATTTAGAACTTTTAAAAAAGCTTATTATTCCAATTAAACGGCCCTTGTGTTTAAGAAGTTGTTCTTAAAGAATCGGGGGAAAAAAGTCAAACTTTAGCGTAAATAAGTAGGTATTGTGGAGCGGGTAACCCTCTCATATACGTAATAATTTATGTTTGTTTTAAGTTCTGATGTTGCTCCTTACTTTTAGTTAAAAATATTGTTTTTTTTTTATTTAATTTCTGATCGTATTTAAATAATGGAAAATAACGGCTCCATGAAAAATTCCTTCCCTATGGAAAATTTCTCCATGGAAATATCTTCCCACACAAAATACCCCCCCTCCCGGCCAAGAAGATTCCCCCAGACAATACCATTCGAGTTGAAAATTATCCCCGGAAAATTTCTTACGGATGATTCCAAGTGAAAAATTTTTCTAAGCCCACTTTCATTTGAAAAATACGTTAATTTCTGATTTTTTAAAATAATGCCAGAAATTCCTTCCTGCGTGGAAAAGTTTTCCCTCTAATACCCAACAGAGATAAAACAAAACTAATTCGGTAAATGGAAGAAAAAAATTATACAATGGATTCATACAAATGAGTTTCCGTGCGAGAGGCGGGATTGATTTCATGTACCCACTATCAGAAGGTATAGCCATATCCACTACATTATCGTACGGTAACCAAAGGTTCGATTTTTCTAATAGTTTGCTCACATTCTTTTGATTAGGGAATTATAAGGACTGACGTATAACCCCTTCTTAGTATAGTCAATAGCAGATTTGAGTTTGTATTTATGTCAATGGACAATTCAAAAAATGAAATGGTATAATCTCGTATGAATGAGGAATCAGATGACCAACAAGATAGGTATTATCAAGATTTATAATGGAATCTATCAAGATTATAATGGAATCAAAACTTTGTCTCAGTGCCACTCTCCCCCCCCCCCCCAATGCCTAGATATATTTCTAGGCAAAATATAAAATTTAATTCACAAATTGGTATTAGCAATCAATGGCAGGGGCTGATCTAGAGCAAAATCGTTGAGGGAGGTCCAATGACAATAGTGCCAATAATTGACCAAATTATTACTACTGCTAACAACTCACCGCAGAATCAAGTCGCCTGAAACCAACGGGGCTCCGTACGTTTCTCCTCTATCCTTATTCATTCAAATCCTCCCTCTTTACAGCCTCCCAGGAAGTTCCCATTTCCTTTAAATCTTACTTTATGACATCCCCCCCCCCCAAGACGAGGACGACCTGCTTTCCGTTTAGCCCTATACGGTTGGCCGAAAGAACAATCTTCGGCAATCTGTCATCCTTCATCCACAGAACGTGCCTTAGCCATCTCAACCTTTTTTTCATTATAGCCCTAGAAAGCGGGATTGAACCACATTTCTCGTACAGCTGGGTACCCAGAAAAATCCGTTGGCAATTTCTCTGGAAAACATCTAGCAAATCTTTATCCACTTTTCGGAGCGCCCATGCTTCAGAACCATATTTGACCACTGTCATCACTGTAGCTTCCAATATTCTAATCTTGGTTTGCAGAATTATCTTCCTGTTCTTCCAAACTTTATTTAACTGTGAAACAACACCCTGAGCCTAGAATATTCTACTTTTGACATCTTCACTGGTCCCACCCTCTTTACTAATAATACTACCAAGGTAAGTGAAGCTGTCCACCTGATCAATCTTTTCATTACCCAACTTCACCTTATCATCTTCACTTATTCTTCGCCTTAGTGACTTAGTCTTCTTAACATTAATTTTCAACCCTATTCTAGCACCATGAACTCGCAGAACCTCTAAAACCTCATTCATTTTGCTCACACTTTCATTTAGGATGCTCAAATCATCAGCATAATCTAAGTTCAAGAAACTTTTCACTCCCCATTTGATTCTGTGGTCTCTCGTTGCCTTTCCTGTGCTCCTTCAGACAAAGTCCATAAAACTAATCCATATAAATGGGGATAGAACACAACCCTGCTTAACTCCTGATTCAATAAAAAACCAGCTGCTTACCTCATTTCCTACCTTAACCGCAGCAGTGTTATTCTCGTATATAGCACTGATTACTTTAATGTTTATGTCTGGTATACCAAACAAGGGTAAGACCTTTGCTAATGCTCATTTATCAACAGAATCGAACGCTTGCTCATAATCTATATAACTGAGGACCAAAGGTGTTTGAGAACTCAAACACTTCTCAATTATTAACCTAAGAGTGAAAATTTGGTCGAAACATCCTCTACATTTTCTAAAACCACACTGTTCTTCTCTTAAAACTTTGTCTACAGCATCTCTCAGTTTAAAAAGTATCATATTGCTAAATAATTTGCTATCCACAGAGACAAGACTAATGCCTTTACAATTACCACACTCACTCTAATCACCTTTCTTGTACAGGGGTTTAATTAAGGTTTTCTTAAAATCGTTTGGTACTTTCCCTTTTTTAAAATCATATTCATAATCTTCAGTAACTTATTTCTAACGTTAAGAAACTCATTTAACACACAATCAGCACCTAGAGACTTATTATTTTTTAATCATTTTAGTACTGTCGCTAGTTCTTCCTCACAAAACAAATCTTCCTTCACATCCAAGGTATCACAAACTTTTTTATTTTCCTCTATATCTTTTCCTGCAACTCTATCTCGGTTTAGCACCTTCTCAAACTGTTCTTCCGATATCTCTCTAACTCTTTCCTTATCACTAATTGTGGCCTCGCTCTTAGCTCTAACTGGGACAAGTCCGGATTGACTACTCCCTCTCAATTTATCAACATGCCAGTACAATATTTTACCATTAGGCGGTCTGGCAGCATCTTCCAGTTCTTCGGCAATTTTATCCATGGCCTTCACTTCACACCTCCTTAGTTCATACTTTGTACTTTCTCCACTTTCTTTACATTCCTTTTGTTTTTATATGATCTATCCCTCATATAATTTTCGTACAAGCCCCTTCTCCTTTGTATTAAACATGAAGCTTTTTCACTAATATTCCTAGCAGCAGTCCTAACTTTCTCCCCTAAGACACCATGAGCAACTTCACAAATTGTTTTTCTAAAATTATTCAAACCATTTTCCACATTGTCAAATTTTAAACTCTTAAGTTTAGTATTCAACTGTTCCTGGAAAGTTTATCTCAAGTTCTCATCCTGGAGTCTACCAACATCATAACTTCCCGGTAGATAGTTACCCTTCCAAAATTTCATCTTTAAGTTAACCCTAGACACTACTAGATGGTGATCTTTACTTTTAACATCAATAACAGCACTCCTATATACCATAGTATCTCATACTGATCCTGCCAGACTTCGGTTTACTGTAACATAATCAATAAGGTTTGCTGTCTTGCCATCACGTGAATACCATGTAAACTTATTGGCCATTTTATGACACACCGTATTGGTTATAACTATATTATTATGCCTACAAAATTGCAAAAGTCTGTAGCCATTAATGTTTTCTTTTCCTACACCAAATTTACCTAGGCTAGGATACCATCTATCCCTATTTATATCAACTTGGGTTTTCAAAGCTCTTAGTAGAAAGATCAAGGTTTTGCCTTTGACCCTGTCTATTTGTTCGTGTAACTGTAGGTAAAATTCATCTGAGTCACTAGTATCTCTGTCAATCGGTACTACGGGGGCGTCTACTACTATACCTAATACCCTGAACTTTTTAGTCATAAAATGAGCAATTAGTATTCTATAATTTATACCTTCCCAGCCTAAACAAGACTTAGCAGATTCCTTATTCATCATGAGCCCTACTCTTTGTTTGTGTACCCCATTATTCCTGCCTGAGTAAACAAATTCTAAATCACCTAATTTCATGCTTCCTACCCCTGGGATATGAGTTTCTGAAACTCTTAATAAGTCTAGTTCGAATTGTCTAAATTCATCAGTCAAAATGTTGACACGATAATTATTTTTTAATGTCGTAACATTCCGAGTTCCAATTTTCATGTTTTTTAAATAATTGAAATTATTTTGGCCTCAGGAAAAGCAATGTTCCCGGATACCAGTACAGGATGGGGACCAAACATATCTTCTCGAGTCTACGCCAAAGCGCTTAAGTCAACTTAGAACCGGACAGCAAGAAGTCCCTGGGACCTCCAGTATGAGTGAAGGCTTTGTGCAATCTTGGGCCCATCTTGGTCACAACATGGTTTTCAGCACTTGGCGATGCTCTTCTATCAACAAGAGTCGAAATCCTGCACAGACAGTCTCAAGCCCATTACATCCGCCTCATTATATATTCATGCCTACAAATATTATGCTATCAAATATTATAGTATCAGTTATAGTAGTATATGCCCCTGTAGAACCGACTGACGGAGATACTAGTGACTCAGATGAATTTTACTTAGTTACAGGAGCAAATAGACAGGGTCCCAGGTAGAAATATGATGTTTTTATTGGGAGATTTTAACGCCCAGGTTGGTAGAAATAGGGATAGGTGTACCCTAGCCTAGGTAAATTTGGTGTAGGAAAAGAAAATAGAAATGAATACACATTTTTGCAATTTCGTAGGTATAACAATGTGGGTATAACCAATACGGTGTTTGTTCATAAAATGGCTCATAAGTTAAAACGGTATTCACGTGATGGTAAGACAGCAAATTTTATTGATTATTCTATTGTAAACCGAAGGCTAGCAGTATAAATACAAGATGCTAGGGTATATAGGAGTGCCGTTACTGATGTTAAAAATAAAGATCACCATCTAGTAGTGTCAAGGGTTAATTTAAAGCTGAAATATCGGAAGGATAACTACCTCCCGGGAAGTTATGATGTTGGTAGACTCCAGGATAAGAATTTGAGAGAAACTTTCCAGGAACAGTTGAATAATAAACTTAAGAGTTTAAAATTTGATAATGTGGAAGATGGTTGAAATAATTTTAGAAAAATAATTTGTAAAGTTGCTGAAGGTGTCTTGGGAAGAAAGCTAGAACTGCAACTAAGAATATTAGTGAAAAAGCTTAATGCTTGATAGAAAGGAGAAAAGACTTGTACAAGAATTACCTCAGTAATAGATCAGATGAAAACAAAAGGAATGTAAAGAAATTGAAGAAAGCATTAAAATATGGACTAAGGAGTTGTGAAGTAGAGGCCATGGATAAAATAGCCGAGGATAAGATAAAATGTTTATTTTAAAAAAATCGCTATCACAAGCCCACAAAGGGCCGAATTCGGACTTAGGAGTCGACAATATAAATGGTTACACTAAAAATGCAAAGAACAACAACGAAATAGAGAAAACCATAATGAAACAATCATTTAAAATTCAATGATTAAAACTGTAAAAAGTCAATTAAAAAATAAAAAAGATAAAAATTGGTCAAACTAAACTTAGAGCAAGACATAAATGCATTAAAAACTGGTAGAAACTGGTCAAACTAAACTTAGAGCGAGACATAAATGCATTTAAATTAAAAGGGATACTAAGAAGGTGTCAATAATTCAACTACAGTAAATCAATAAAAGAGTTAAAAACAATAAAAACTGGTCAAGAAAGGGGGGGGGGGGCAAACAAAAGATTGCAAGAACCAGGGCAGTACCATCAGCTAATAAACAAAAATGAGGAGGAAAAAAAGAAACGACTTAGACATTTTATTCATTTTTTCTGTAATGAAGGGGATAAAAGTTCTTTCGTATCTGGAAGTAACGCAGCGAATGGGGGACAAAGCAAGGATGGGCTCATAAACAGCTCGAGGCGGCCGTAATCTGGATGGGGAGTGACGTTTGGGGAAAATACTTGCCGTCCGAGGGTTTGTTATGGCATTTTTTGCAAAACGGAGGCACAACGAAACCCTCCATTAGCTTTTTTTAAGAGCAGAGAGTATGGCACCTTGCCTTCTTTGAAAATTATTCGCAAGGCCCTTTTTTGAACTGATTCGATTTTTTCGATTCTTCGCGAGAGATACCAAGGTGCCAAACTGGACAAGCATATTCTAGATGCGGGCGGACAAAAGACGTTTAAAATCTTAAGGAGTGGACAGGGGGGACGCTGAATTTATTTAGAAGCTTAAGGAGGGCGATAGACACATTAGCTCCATGGATGATGTCTTTAACGTGTTTATCCCACTTTAACTTTGAAGAAATTGTGACGCCAAGTAGTTTAAATGAGGACACAGAAATTTCAGGAGGGATAGGATTAAGGAAACAGGACGAGGATTTGAGGAAACAAATGGGCATTATCATGGACTTAGAGGGGTTTACTGTCATGTCTAAGTCTAAGGCCTCGTCTCCATTTTCATTGAGGATACTCATAGGGTCACTTATTAAATTTCTGAAGCAAGTTTCAACAACCGTTAGGTCATCAACAAATTTCCATCGGTCAGGAAATTCCTTTGCGAGGCTGTTGATCATTACTGAAAAAAGGAGGGGGACCTAGGAGAGTACCTTGGGGTATGCCGTTGTGGACAGGGAGAGGATTTGAATAATGATTTCGATATTTGACAACTTGCGATTTATTTGTTAAGAAGGAGGCAACTAATTTCACCAGTAAGGGATCAATATTGAACTCTTTGACAAGTTTCTCAATTAAAATATTGTGGTTAACATGGTCGAATGCTTTCTGAACGTCGATGGAAATTAAATTTAGCCAGGAATTAGGCTTTTCAAGGATTTTCCCGATGTGATCAATAAGATAAACTAGGTAATGGGAAGTAGAGGTAGATTTTAGGTTCCCAAATTGTTTCAAGTCAGTAAGAGGTAGGATTTTTTCCTTTAGCCAATCTGCAAGTAATCCTTCATAAAGTTTCGAGAAAATAGGAGTAAGAGTAATAGGCCGGACGCCTTCAAAACCAGGCTTTCCGTTTTTCTTTTTCAAAGGGGTTATGAAACCCTGTTTCCAAATTGTAGGAATTTGCCCAGACTCGGTAATCTTGTTAAACAGGAAAGACAAGGGCTTAAAAAAGAAATCACCGAAGGCACTAATAAGAGGAAAGGGGATATCCAAAGGACAAATACTTATCTTTCTTAGTTTTTGAATTCTTCTTTCTATCTCAGACGGGGAAACAGTGGGTAAAGAAGGGAAAGGGCTCCTGACGGTAATTGGTCGGACAGTGGTGGAAGACTCTGGACAATGGAAGTGAGGAATTTATTGAGATTATTGGCAGTAATATCATGGGAATCGGGTAGACTGAAGTTAAGCTGTTCAAGCCTCCTGCCACACAGTTTTTTAACCTCAGAATACCAGTTTTTTGGTTTATTAGTAAACAATACTTCGACCTTATTTTTGTAGTACGATCGTGCCAATTAGCGAATTTCTCTTTTATTTGATTTTCTTAGTTTATTGGCTTCATCTGGTTTACCATTTTTGAAAAGCTTCAATTTGGTTCTAATTAGTGTTTTTATAGTTTGGTTAATAAAGGGTTTGTCACTGGAGCAATTTTTAAATTTTTTTTTTAGGGAAGCAAATTTGATATTTGTCAATTAGCTTTTTGTGGAACAAAGCCATTTTCTTATCAATATTTTTTGAACTATAAACATCGGACCAATCTTCAGTATTCAGCCACATACAAAAAGAAAGAAGACCAGAATTTTGAAGAGGGCGATAACTGCCATAAGTTATTGAGAAAGAATGATTAAAATTTGAGGAGGGGGATATAAGAATCGAAAGATTATAACTCCCACCTAATGGAGGCAGAGGTGAGGGAGGGTTGTAAAAATTATACATATTAGTTAAAATAACATCAAGAGAGGTATTACCCCGAGTCGTTGGTATTTTAACAAAAAGCTTAAAATTAATTGTGGAGCAAAAAGAAAACAATTTAAGGTCGTTTTCATCGCCAACAAAAAAAAGACCACCAATGGGGTATTTAGAAATAGCAAAATCAACACTTGTCTGCAATTGCTGGATGAATTTACGTTTAGACTCGATATTTTGATTTGGGGAGTAATAGAAAACAGCTATTGCAATAATATTAAATGGACGAGGGAGAACTTTTGGTCTAATACCTAGCCAGAGGGTTTCATCGTACTCGGATAAACTAGGGACTCGAATAACCTTTGGGTAAAAGTTACTCTTAGTAAAGAACAAAACACCGCCACCTTTTTTTCCAAGTGGGTGTTCTAAAGGACGGAGTTTAATAAACTCTGAATAATTTGTCAGGCGCAGAGACCCTGGGTCGTGGGACTGTACTTCCGTAATAGCTATAATATCGATTACATTTGATTCTGAAAGCACCTCGAGTTCAGTCAGCTTTTCAAAATTAAGGCTTTCGGCATTAGTAACTGACAGTTTGGGAAAAACAAACCAATTGGGGAATTTCGACAGGGATATTTTGTGTTTTTGAGAATTTCCTGGGCGGAGTTTCAATTTAATATTATGATGCTGCGGAGAAATAGGGTAAGAGAAGGATTTACCTTGGGGATTTGGAGGTGGAGGGAAGGGCGAGGATATAGCTGAAGCATGATGAGGAAGGTGCGACTTGTTTTCAGTTGTCGGGAAGTGCGAACAAATAGGATTTAATACAAGACAATTATTAAATGCAAAAGGTCTCAGACCTGAGTCACCCTGGTAGGGTGGGCACGAGGGATTAAACGCATGGGTCGGAGGCGGGAAAATATGGGAGGGAAATAAGACGGTGGTATTTTCAGGGGGTTCAACTTGGGAGGGGTTAACTGGAGTGTTAAGAGAGACGGGATTTTGCTGGGAATATGGAGTTTAATCTGGGTGGTAAAGGTGGAAGTTTTTTGAGTGAGCAGGGTGGATTTGGGATAAAAAAGGAAGAGTATGCGCTGGTGAGCTAATTTTACTAATTGAATGAAGGGGACTCGGCTTTTGGGTTGATTGAGTACTTGTAACTATTTTACTATTAAAAATTATACTGCACCTGGCTAAAGCACGATAATCCCTGTTTTTCAAATGTAATAACATGCACATAGTTTCAAAATAAAAGCCACCTTGAAATTAATGGCATGGTCTGGAATGGAAAAGGGAGCAAGAATTGTCGTTACAGTGACCAGTAGTTAAAAAAAACATACAAGGGTGAGCAAAGGTATAATTACTCTTTTTTATACACTTGTTGGCCAAGTGAAAACGACAGGCAATAGAATTCTTCCCTGATTTGGCTTCAGGAACCGATTTACTAATAATACTCAAGTTGTCACTGACCCCTGGATCTGGAATATTGGCTGAGTTCACACTTAAATTGTCACTGACCTCTGGATCTGGAATATTTAATGAGTTCTCATTTAAGTTTTCACTGACCTCTGGAACTAGGTGACCGATTAAATTCATATTTGAGTTGACACTTGCATCATTAATATTCATGTGTTGGGAGTTGTTGCTTGTGGATTGAATTGCAGTTGGTTTCAAATTGGGCGTTTTTTTATATTTGTATTCACAGACTTAATTGTGTTCTTAATTATATTCACCCTAAGATCAATGAAAGTATAAATTTCGTTGGTAATGAACTCGAGTTTTGTTTTCAGCACTAAAAGGGAGGGGAGGGAAGGGTCACATAGGGGACTGGAATCACAATTGCCACAAGGAAAATTTTCAGTCTGGCATGAGGCATCATTAGAAGGCTCACAATTAGATTAAAAAACCGTCTGGGTACTGGCCAGCGGCGGATCCAGGGGGTGGGGGAGGCCTGGGCCCCCCCAAAATTTTCTGGCGCCCTCTCATCCATCGTGCAAACGACCCTTTTTTGTGAATGATTCAACTAAGGCCGACGCTAAAAAAAAAAAAATCGGATACGCCGTCATTTTTTACTTTCTTTTTATCACATTATCTAAAATTCAAATCCGACACTGCACGAATCAGGATTATTGGGTTTATTTTTGGGACGTGCTAAACGAGCAAAACATTTTGTGAATGCTTACGAGAAACGCATGTCTTTGGGGAGTTGCGTGGGTGGTTAGATCCAACCGGCGGGAGACTAGGCGCGAGCGACCCTGCCACTGCCTTCGGAGTATTTTTGCTCCGTGTGTTAGACCAGTTAGACGGAAAAGCATTTAAAATGGGTCGGAAAAAAAAATCAGGGCATGAATATAGAACAGAGAAGAAACAAAGAATGATGGCGGAAAGCCGTAAAGGATCGAGGGACATCTCTGATTATTTTGCCAAGAAAGATCAGATTAAAGGTAAGCTTTTAAAGATAGAACAATAAGGAAGGAGTGTCGTTTAAAGTGGGTATCAACACTTCTAATTTATAGCTTTATCCCATTTTCGGATAGCTTTCCTGATAAGGCTCATTCGTCAAGCTTCATCGCTTACCAGCTGCTTTTGTTGTTATATATTGCATACGGTCCCTCTTGTACAGTGTTCTTCGTATGCAATTTGTCCGAAGCGTTTGACCTGATTTTTACCAGCCCACTCGTCTCGCCTGACGGTTATGATATTGGCTTAAAGCAGTATTTTTACCGACACACTGTGTCAGCTCTGAAATTATCTTTCAAATTCTTGCAGTTAAAGCTCTCTCTTTAGCCTTGTAAACTTCGGTGATAATTGTTTCGGGTTTCAGCTCTTGAAAAATATTTGTTAGCATATGTCGGGGATCGGTTCTTGGGGTTGCAAATTAAATTAGTGATGTTTAGGGTGGTATTTTATTTTAAAGTCCGGGTTTCCTAGAAATAGTTTTGGGGTATGAAAGTTCAAGATTGTTGGGGGAGTTTAAAGTTAATGTTGCTGATTCAGTTTATTTTCAAATTTAGTTCTAATTCTGCCTTCTCCATGTTGAGAGTTAAATCTACTAAAGCAAGCCATTATACAAAGTGTATATACGTTTACAATAAATGTCTTGTGCAAACTTTAAAAGAGAAACTTTTTTTGTTAGATGTTGAGACGACGGCAACTTCTGATGCCCACTCTGAGTCGACGGTCGGAATGCACAAAAACGCATTCAGCCAGGAGAACGAACTGTCACCAACAACTCCGTCCACTTCACAGACGGCCTTCATAACAAACTTCGGCGAAACGACACACACTGATCAGCTGACTGAAGGATCAAGAAGCAGTACTCAAACCTTGGTGGTACATAGCCCAACACTGATTTCACAGTCCCCGCACCCGCAGCAGAATCAAAGCGCTATTTTTCGCCTGAAACTGACTTCACGCCGTCGAATGACTTTGGTATTGCAGTAGCGCTGAAAGAGCGAAATCAGTTGTCTTCTGGCGAAATTATGTTTTATATGAACGAAAGGTGGAAGCCGAAGAACCAATCTGATCTTCCAGTCTCGACACAAAAGAGAAAAGGTGGCGAAGTCAAGCGTCGCTTGAATACCGAACATCTTGCCCGGTATCCTTGGCTTGCAGTGAGTCGTCATCCAGACCACGAAGGCCTTTGGTGCAGTGTTTGTGTTTTGATGAGGACCACCGAAAGCGGAGGAGGATGGTCGGCTTTATCTGGAGGCGGCGGAGGGCAAAAAATGGGAAAGTTGGTCTTGAAACCGCTAAAAGACTATTCGAAACTTACCGGGAAAGATGGTGCGCTGACAAACCATGCTGAAGCACAGTTTCACAAATACTGCCAGGAAAAAGCTGCCGCGCTGCTAACAACGTTTCAGCGCGGTAGTCAAGATCAAGATATCAGGAATGCTCTGGACTGTGAAAGGGTCAAGCAAATACAGCAGAACCGTGCACTCTTGAGAAGCGTTGTTGAAACTGTCAAGCTTTGCGGGGCACAGAATATCCCCCTTCGTGGCCACCGTGATGATGGCAAACTTGATATCCAAGACTCTGATGTCATTACAGCAGTAAACGACGGGAATTTCCGCCACCTACTTCGGTATCGGATTCAGAGTGGAGACTCGCAACTTAAAAATTTACTTGAAAATGCACCGAGCAACGCCAAATATACGAGTAAACAGATCCAGAATGAACTGATTGGAACAATTGGGGAAATGATAAAAACCGAAGTAGTGAGAAAAGCAAACAAAGCAACGGGTTGGTGTCTTCTTGCGGACGAGTCAACAGACAGGCAGACCAGGGAGCTGATGGTCATTGTTTGACGTTATGTGTGTAAAACCGAGCAGGGATACGTGATTCGAGAAGATCCTTTTGCAGTTGTCGATGCCTTTCAAACCCTGTCAAGACTCGCTGGAGATGAGGAAAGTGACGACGGTAGAAGCATCGAAGAGAAGCTAGACGGCAAGAGCCTCGGGAAGCTGCTGTTGAGTGAGGTCAGGAAGTCAAATCTGGATTTGTCAAAGTGCGTTGGTCAGGGATACGACAAAGCTGCTAGCATGGCAAGCTTGACAAATGGTGCTGCTGCTGAAGTTAAACGCCAGTGTGAACTGGCAGATTGCTTCCACTGTGTGAGCCATGCCACAAATCTCTCATGTTCAAAGATAGTTTCAGCTCCCATTCTGTGCAATGCCCAAGACGTTGTTCGAGACACAATTTCTCACTTCAGCTCAAGTGCCAAGAGAACAAGACTTCTAAAAAGCATCTTATCGCGGACAAAGCTAAAACAGAGACACTCGTCAGTCTTTGTACCACGAGATTTGTAGAGAGACACGAAGCAATCAGCAGGTTTTGGGACTCCCTTCCGTCGATCGTTTCTGCTCTGCAGGAGATGGAAGGATGGCACGATCGAGAGGCAAGTAGCAGAGCTTATGCATTACGATCCTGCATTGAAAAATCAGATACACTCGTAGGACTGGTTTGCCTGAATTCGTTTTCGTCGATCATGAAACCTTTGGCCGAGTCACTACAACAGAAGGATGGTGACCTCGTGAGAGCCTTGTCCCTCATTAGCAGCGTGAAGGCAATGCTGGAAGATATGCGATCACATGCCGAAACCAAATTCAGACTGCTTTACGAAGATCTTCTGAAAATGGCCGAAAAGATTGATGCTACCATCAAGGTAACGCAGCCACGCATAGCTTCACGTTCTACATACCGGGCAGGGGTACCCAAGATGGATCCAGAAAGTCATTATAGGATGGCGGCATTTATTCCAGCCCTGGACGCCATGCTGCTTGATTTTACGGAGCGGTTCAGCTGCCATTTTACGAATGCTGCAAAACTTTCAGCTTTGATCCCGGCTGTGGTTAATGGCAAACGCTGGGAGGACGTTCAGCCAGGGTACGAAAAGTACAAGGAGCTGCTCGTGGGTACGGAGATAGACGTTAAAACCGAGTTCGAGATTTGGAACAAGTATTGGTCTAAGGAAACCGTGCAAAAACCGAAAACAGCTATTTCAGCGCTGAACAGTTGTCAGGAAAATGTATTTCCCAACATCTTCGCATTGTTGACAATTCTCGCGACGCTTCCTGTGTCAACCTGTGAAGCAGAACGAATGTTTTCAAAGGTTGACAGGACATGTTCATCAATACGAAGCATGATGACTGAAGAGAGGTTGGAGGCTCTACTACTCATGCAGACTTACAGAGACGAACTGCCGAAAACAGACGATGCTATCGATATGTTCGCTCTCAGAAAAGCTCGCCGATTGAGTTTAGTTGTGTAGTGTGGTACTGTTTTTATTTTCTTTTGCTACGTTTTACATTTATGAGCATATTTGGCATTTTTTTAATATAAATAAATAGCTATCAAATTTTTCCTGTTTAATAATTTTTTGGGGCCCGGTGTCCGGCGCGGCCCCCCCCCCCCCCCAAGATTTTCCTCTAGATCCGCCGGTGGTACTGGCATCTTCAGTTCCTAGCAGAAAAGCAGCTAGGCAACTGGCAACACTGGTTAAAACTTGTAGAGGAGTAGTCTGACACTCGTTTTGGGCTACAATAAAACCTTTACAACCCCTTTGGCATGTCGGGGCAAGGGGGGACGACTTGATATCATCTAAAATTTCCTTTAAGGAAGAATTTATTTCTGACTATCGGCGTCGTGGAGTATCACCACCTTTTGAAGAATTTATTCCTGACAATCGGCGTCGTGGGGTATCATTAGCTTTCGAAGAATTAGGGGTGGTATAATCTTGATTTTTGGTGATGTTTTATTTCGAGGAACAATCCAAACATAACCAGTTCTTATTCCACTGGGAACGTTCTATCCCTGCACATTGCTCATGAATGGAAGAGTTGCAAGTACTACATACCAGGCAATTGATTGTTGCCCTTAATCTACACTCAGGACACACTCTCTTGAAGTCCTTTAGTCATTTGGTTGATTAATATAAAGGGTTAAAAAATTCAATTCACCTGATGGCTGGTAACAAAATCTGGAAGTCAGGTCACAGTTAGTCAACTTTGTCACTGAATTGGTTGTCCTTTAGTTGGTTAATATAAAGGGTTAAAAAGTTCAATTCACCTGATGGCTGGTGGCAAAATCCGGAAGTAAGGTTACAGTTAATCAACTATGTCACTGAATTAACTGAGTTAAATGCAGAAAGGCATAAACCAAATAGATGTTAACAGGTTGAACTCTGGTTTAAGACTGAAGACTGGATCTAGAAGATGCAGATAGACGGCATAATAGTAAAATATTGTACTGGCATGTTAACAAATTGAGAGGGAGCAGTCAATGCGGACTTGGCCCAGTTAAAGATAGGAATGGGACCTCAATTAGCGATAAGGAAAAAACTAAAGAGAGATGGGCAGAACGTTTTGAGAATTTGCTTAACCGACATAGAGTTAAAGGAAAAGATGTAGAGGAAAATGAAAAAGTTTGTGATACCTTGGATGTGAAGGAATATTTGTTTTGTGAGGAAGAATTAGCGACAGTACTAAAAGGACTAAAAAAATAATAAGGCTCCAGGTGATGATAGCGTGGTAAATGGGTTTCTTAAATATGGTGGCTCTGAGGTTAGAAATAAGTAACTGTACTAAAGATTATGAATATGATTTTTGAAAAAGGGGAAGTACCTAACGATTTTAGGAAAACTTTAATTAATCCATTTTATAAGAAAGGTGATAAAAGTGAGTATGGTAATTATCGAGGGGTTAGTCTGGTCTCTGTAGGTAGTAAATTACTTAGTAATATGATACTTTTTAGACTGAGAGATGCCGTAGACAAAGTTTTAAGAAAGGAACAGAGCGGTTTTAGGAAAGGTAGAGGATGTGTCGACCTACTTTTCACTCTTAGGATAATAACTTAGAAGTGCATGATTTGTCAAAAACCTCTGGTTCTAAGTTTTAGAGACCATGAGCAAGCGTTTGATTCTGTTGATAGAAGAACTTTATTAAAAGTTTTATCCTTCTATGGTATATCAGAAAAATACATTAAAGTGATTAGTACTATGTACGAGAATAACACTGGTGCGGTTAAGGTAGGAAATGAGGTAAGCAGCTGGTTTTGTATCGAATCAGGAGTTAAGCAGGGTTTTGTTCTGTCCCCCTTTAAATGGATTATTTTGATGGACTTTGTCTTAAGGAGCACAGGAAAGGCAATTGGAGACCACGGAATGAAACGGGGAGGAAAAAGTCTCCTGGACTTAGATTATGCTGAAGATTTAAGCATCCTAGATGAAAGTGTGAGCAAAATGAATGAAGTTTTAGAGGTTTTTCGAGTTCAGGATGCTAGAATAGGTTTGAAAATTAATGTTAAGAAGACTAAGTCACTAAGGCTAGGAATAAGTGAAGATGAAAAGGTGAAGTTGGGTAATGAAAAGATTGATCAAGTGGCAGCTTCACTTATCTTGGTAGTATTATTAGTAAAGACGATGGGAGCAGTGAAGATATTAAAAGTAGAATAGGCAAGGCTCAGGGTGTTTATTCACAGTTTAAAAAAAGTTCGGAAAAATAGGAAGATAAGTCTGCAAATCAAGATTAGAATATTAGAAGCTACAGTGATGACAGTGGTCAAATATGGCTCTGAAGCATGGGCGCTCCGAAAAGCGGATGGAAATTTGCTAGATGTTTTCAAGAGAAATTGCTTAAGGATCGTTCTGGGTACACGGCTTTCAAACCGTATTTCAAACAATATGCTACACGAAAAATATGGTTCAGTACCGCTCTCTAAGGCTATAATGAAAGAAAGGTTGAGGTGGCTAGGGCATGTTGTGCCGATGAAGGATGACAGATTGTTCTTTTTGGCCAACTGTCTAGGGCTAAGTGGAAAGTAGGTCGTCCCCGTCTGGGATAGGAGGATGTCAAAAAGAGAGATTCAAAGAAATGGGAACTTCCTGGGAGGACGTAGAGAGGGAGGCTTTGAATAGATTGCGATGGAAGAGGAGCGTGCGTAGCTGTGTTGGCCTCAGGCGGCTTGGTGCTGCGGTGAGTTTGTTAGTAGTAGTAGTAATATTATGCTACTACAGGGAGGCAGCCCATAGTAGATAAATTAATTAGGAAAAGGTTTTTCAGCCCGAAAACACCCGTCAAAACACACCAAGCCCAGAAGAATCATCCATTAATCAGAAACTCCTGTGAATGCTGTGTCGTTTTCTAGGCCATAGTCCAAGGCTCGCTATTGTTCAAAAAAAGGGAAGGGGTGGCTCACATCAGCTGCAGTTGGTTTGAGGGTGGATTCTAGGGTAATCGGGGGCGCTTACAACGAATACCGGGGTGCACAAGCTTGCACGCATGTAGAACATGGTCATTCTAGCCTATAAAGTCAAATTTGGCCTATAACGACCTCATACCGCTCTTGATTTTTTTTACATGGTAAAACATATTTAAAGCTTTATAAACTTGACAATTTCTGAATCTAAATAACGAGTAATTTTACGTACTATTTTTAATATTTCGCCGAAACCTTTATTTTTTTAGTTAACTCCTATTCAGTTTTTAAGACAAGTTTTGTTTATGTATTTTTATTATTTTTTTCGTTTTTTCTGAAATTTTTGCCTACATAAGTATATTTTTTATGCTTTGTTTGAGTACTGCTCGTAATTAAGAGTCAAACTATGTGCTTCTTTTCCAAAAAATCTGAATTCTTGAGCAACTATTTATTTTTTCTAAATAACATCATAGCTTTCAGTAATTAGCCTACAATGACAAAGTTTTTTTAATTTATTTTAGTTGCTAAAAAAACGAAAACGAATCAAACTTCACATCATTCGGGCCGTCAGAATGTCTTACACGCTGCTAATAAAGCAAAGTCGATACTGGAATCTGCAAGAATATATAATCGTTTGAACAAGAAAATCCCCCCCCCCCCAAAAAAAAGAAAAGTTTCTAAATAGTGGCGTTTTACTCGAGTTTTTAACACAACCTATAATTTTAATCTCACCAAACGATATATCACTCTTTTTTTAATCAAATCTTGTATTTAGATTTTATACATCTAATATTTTTAACCAGGAAAAAAAACAACAGAAGCCCCGTTCTGCGATCGCATACGCGAATTTGGTTTCCATAGCATTAAAAAAACCTGAGCATCTTACATATCGGATTTTAGTTGCATAAAGTAGCGAAAGTTACAACATAAAAAGGAAAGGGTGTAGGCAGTGGATCTGCTCCAGCTAAAGGTAAAGATTCCTGCAACAAGGCTTTTAGGGGGTGTGCGTTGTCTTGCATGTGTTACGTCATGTTTTCTAGCATAGTATTGTTGTTTCACTGTTGTGTTCTTTTTGTCGTGTTTTCTCTCTTGTGTTACAATTGTTGTGTTTTCTTCTGACATTCAGTTTATTCCGTTTCCCGTTTTCCTCTGACCAAGGGTTCCACAACTTGGGACTGATGTACATTCCATGTACATCATCAGCTTGGAAACAAGTACACAGTCATCAGTCAGGATCTAGCTGTTTATGAAATAAGCTATGGCCTTCGAAAGTCCCAGCCCGAAAAAATTCTCTAATCCAGTTCTCTTATTGGGCGGTTTTCACAAGCTCATGAACATTTGAAAGCGGTTGGATCTCTCATGGATGGAGCAGGACTAAAAGAACACAGTCATCCGACAACCCTGTAACCGACAACCCTCTTGACACTCAAGCTAGTGAACATACCTGAAAGGTTAAAATCCCCAGCAAAACGCGACCTTGTGACTCTGCTTCCTTACTTTCTTTATTTGAAAAAAGTTACGAGATTCCGATGCCATTTTTGGCGCCGAACTTGGACCTCTGCTGGACGCTTTGTAGGTTGTGTCCTTCGAAACTTTTTGAAGTGGAATATGAAGAACCAACTCCCAGTTGGAAAGCCTTTAGAAAAGTTGTGTTTTTATTGTCGTGTTTTCTCTCTTGTGTTACAATTGTTGTGTTTTCTTCTGACATTCAGTTTATTCCGTTTCCCGTTTTCCTCTGACCAAGGGTTCCACAACTTGGGACTGATGTACATTCCATGTTGAAATTAATCCAGATTTAATCTCGGATTTTTACTTTTATTGCAAATTTTTGTGATGAACTCTGATTTTTAACGATGATTTATTTTCTACAGGTTGCTTGTCAACGTCTCCTGCAGACTTCAGAAGAACTGTTGATGTGACTGGTGTGTCGAGTGGAAGTTTCGAGATGATTTCCCGGGAAAGAACCCGACAGATGGTAACCGACAACTCTCTTGGCACTCAAGCTAGTGAACATACCTGGAAGGTTAAAATTCTCAGCAAAACGCGACCTTGTGACTCTGCTTCCTTACTTTCTTTATTTGAAAAAAGTTACGAGATTCCGATGCCATTTTTGGCGCCGAACTTGGACCTCTGCTGGACGCTTTGTAGGTTGTGTCCTTCGAAACTTTTTGAAGTGGAATATGAAGAACCAACTCAAAGTTGGAAAGCCTTCAACGCAAGAATCGTTCTTTTCTGGTGTGGCAAAACCACAGTAGGTTACTTACCCTTGCTTCCCTATTCACCAAAATCCTGTGAAGTCGTAGTCTCTGCCATTAGCATATGTCAAAGAAAAGCAGCGAAGCTTGGAAACAAGTACACAGTCATCAGTCAGGATTTAGCTGTTTATGAAATAAGCTATGGCCTTCGAAAGTCCCAGCCCGAAAAAATTCTCTAATCCAGTTCTCTTATTGGGCGGTTTTCACAAGCTCATGAACTTTTTGAAAGCGGTTGGATCTCTCATGGATGGAGCAGGACTAAAAGAAGTTATTGTTGCGGTAGAGATTCTCAGGAAAGGTACTGCAAATAAGGTCCTTTCAGGAAAGAATATGTACCAGACACTCCATGCTCACTTCCAGGTCTAAGAAGGAATGAACGCACTCTGGTGGGAGGCATTTGAGAATTGGCTTGAAACATCCTGCTTCGATTTAGTGCTTTCTACAGTCGAGAAACTTCGAATCCTGAGTGATGCAATTGAGCGCTTCAAAAGTGAAACTAGTTCAGAAGCATGTAAACAGATAGGAGATGCATTGGACAGTATTGCTCTGCTTTTCTTGAAGTACAACAAGTCCAGATCTACCATAAGGAATCATAGGCTCTGGATCAACTATTTAGATCTTATCCGTACCTGAAACGACTATCTTTATGCTGAAAGAGCTGCGGACTGGGGATCACACTTAAACGCCATAAAAGAGAGGATTCCGATTTCCTTCACATTTGGAAACCATAAAAACGCCGCAGCTGCGCTTAACTAGCTAGAAGAAATGCTATGCCTGCCTGAAAAAGTGCCAGAAGTTCACATAGAGTTTGTAAGTGGCAATTTATTGTTAGGAAAACAACACAGCCGTTTTGCAGCATTGCATGCGATCTGGTTTTAGAGTGGATTGTGAATCTGGACATCAAAAGTCATCGAGGAGTTTCTGGTGTCATGGGTGCGAAAACAAATGAAAATGCCAGGGATCTATATCTGGCTAATCTCCCCTTTCTTGCAGCAGTCCCTAGAACGCTGAAAGCAAACCTGAATATGGATGACGAGGCAATGAAGCATCGTGAAGATACCACTGCGTTTACAAATTTGACAATAAAAGGCAGGAATCGGGTTATGGACTTGGTAGAGTTGATCGGAAACCCATTCAAGACAACTATAACAGAACTGCACAAATTTACGACAGGGAAAACAGCTCCAGAAGCGATAGCGAATAGTGTGCTGAACTTCCAAGACATTGCTTTCGATGCCATAAGCTCATATCTCAAAAGGACATCTACGAAAGTAAAATTTGTCATATTGCCAACTTTCGCGTCTGTTGCCAAAAAAGGAAAAAAGAATCAGCCACAAAAAATATTTTGTGGAAACTAAGCTGCTTTAACCAGCTCTGTGTCTTGCAGACTCAACACAAAATTTGTCCCTCTGTGAGCTGCTGAAGTACGAGCTACAGCCATATCCGGCCTCACTTGCAGTATTATCATCATGTCGTACCATGTTGCTATCACCTTAGCAACATTAGTCTTGCTAAAATATCGCTTTTGGCGCCATTTATGGGGTTGAAAGCCTACGAAACGAAAAAAAATGGCGTGGTAATCTCCATGGTCGAAAATCAGTAACTGAAGGTTTATAACTCCTACGCTTGTATAGTAGCTACGTACCTGTACAAAGGCAACAGCTTTTAACTACATTCTTGAACAGTCTGGTTTGCAGTCATGGCCAAAAATGATTCCACATTCACTTTTTGAAGACCCTCCTCGATCTGACTATATAGTTGATGTCATGAGTGTCATAAGGTATTATCGACCAGAACAAAATAAGACGCTAGCTGATTTTGGAATAAGAGTTTACGATGGGATTCTTAAGAACATACCCGAAGCTTGTCAGTCTATCCATTTGGTTGGTGACAGGTATGACGGCCTTGGTGACGATCGAACCCGTGGTGATTACTCGTTCAACATCAAAGAAGCATCTGGCTTTCGAGAAAGAAAATGAAATCCTAGAGGAAATATTTCCAGCCCGTTCACTTCCTCCAGCAAAGCTGCAACACTCTGGGACAGGATTTTCAGTAGTTGCTCAGCGAAAGGTCGACTCTTGAAAGTTCTTTTCGAGGTCTGGGAGTACAAAATTTTGACCCGTCAGATGGTTCATCTCGGTGGAGGTTTCGAGAGTCGACATAGAGCTGTTACAATTTCGCCCCATGGAAACTCCGTTGATGATGATCTCTCGTCTTGCCATGAGGAAGCAGACACTCGGGTTTTATACCATACAACAGTTGCCGCAAGACGAAAGAGCACGCTTGTGATAATACAAGCCAACGATACTGATATCGTATTACTAGCTGCATATTATTTCCAGTATCTTGCTAGTCTCACCCTCAAGCAGCTCTGGGTTAAGTTTCCAGTCCTACTGCATACCTATTCATACGGCAGCGCAAAAACTAGAAGTAATATTTTGCAACGCCTTGCCATTGTCCACAACTTGAGTGGATGTGACACCACAAGCCTTATGTATGGAACTGGAAAGGTCCACTTTTTTCGAGCTGCGAAGTCTTCGGAAACTTTGTTGGGGTCTTTAGGTGATTAAGTTCGACCCCTTGCAGAGAAGTCTTCATATGTGCAAAGTAATGGTTTAGTCAGCATGTATAAGCAGCTTCTGGCTACAGTCAGTGGCAGAAGTGCGACTAATTTCAATAGTCTGAATAATCTTCGAGCATATTTGTACCAAGATTGGAGGATTTGCGGTGTTTACCACCAACTGATATCTCGTTTCTGCTTCATTTGAAAAGGTGCATATTTCAGTCACTGATTTGGATCCAAAGCTACAAGCCCTGTATTGATTCACCTCAGGCTACCGCTATGGGCTGGAAAATTGAAGATCATGAACTGAAGCCAGACCTAGTTTCTGCGATGCCGCATGGCCTAGCATCGCTTTCTTTCTGCAACTGTGACAAGACGAGGTGTGGCTCGCACTGCAAATGCTCCAAAATAGGTTTCTGTGATGGCCCATGCAAGTGTGGAGCTCACCCCCAAAAATGCCTACTTTCCGAAGTGAATCAGAACGAGTCCGAAGACAAAGATGAAGAAGAAAAAGAGATTTGATCCACCTTTTCATGTTAAGTTTTAAATAATTGATTTTTTATTTGTTTTGATATTAAACTGCTAATGCAGTCGTCTAAGCCTTACTTCAGCTGATCATGACAGTTATTGTCTACTACATCAGTGACCGTTGACACAATCTAACCAATTGGATCATTGGCCCCTGCTATGCTGGGATTTAAAGAAAATAGTATCTTAAATCAGCCTTAGTCACCTCTGCACCACAACTTCACATGGCTTCACCACCTTGAGACTCGTGTATGAGCCTAGGTAAACCAGATTGTATCTACTACTACAGCAAAAATAAATAGTTGCTCAAAAACTAATATTTTTTGGAAAAGAGGCACATGGTTTGACTCGTAATGACGAGCAGAATTCAAATAAAGCATAAAAAATATACCAAATTCGCGCATGCGATCGCAGAACGAGGTATCTGTTATTTTTTCTGGTTAAAAATATTGGTTCTATAGAATATAAATATATGATTTGATTAAAAAAAGAGCGATCTTTCGTTTGGTGAGATAAAAATTATAGGTTGTTCTGTAAATATTTCGAGTACAACGCCACAATTCAAAAGATTTTCTTTTTTTGAAAGGGGGGGGGGAATTTTCTTGTTTAAACGCTTATATATTCTTGCAGATTCAAGTCTCGACTTTTTTTTTATTAACAACATGTAAAGGACATTACGACGGTTCAAATGATGTGCAGTTTGATTCATTTTCATTTTTTTTTTTTAACAGCTAAATTTTTTTTAAAAAAAACTTGGTCATTGTAGGCTAATTTCTGAAAGCTATGACGCTATTTAGAAAAATAAATAGTTGCTCAAGAATTAAGATTTTTTTAAAGAAGTACTTGGTTTGACTTATAATAACGAGTAAAATTCAAATAAAGCATAAAAAAATATACTTATGTAGGCAAAAATTTAAGAAAAACCGAAAAAACTAAGAAAAAAATATATTTAAAAACATCGTTTTCGAAATTATATAAGGGTTAATGAAAAAATAAAGGTTGTGAGGAAAAAATAAATATACCAGGTGAAAGTACTCGTTCTTAGGATTCAGAATCTTTCAAGTTTGTAAAGTTTTCAGTTTATTTACCATGTAAAAAAATCAAGAGTGGTATGACGTCGCTATAGGCCAAATTTGACTTTATAGACTAAAATGACCATGTTCTACACGTGTGCAAACTTGTGCACCCCAATATTCGTTATCAGCGCCCCCGATTACCTCAGAATCCACCCTCAAACCAACTACAGCGAATGTGAGCCACCCCTTGAAAGATAACGGTCCCTGAATCACTGACTACTATAATTTCCTCAAGGGGCGCCACTCCTCAAGTGGGAATAGAGTTGACCGGAAGGTCCCCGGTCTTACAGGTACCCTGAAAGGGTCGAGGCAGCCCTTTGCAGAGGCCGTTGTCCACAGATATGGATCTTACGCCCTGCTGCAGCTGTCCTATAGAGGATCCTCCCACGATGGTATTCTGCGCCACCATACAATTCAACCCATTACTGGGAGAAGGTTTGTAACTCACGGGACGCGTGGACACGCCGGCAAATTTATTCTAAAAAAAGAGTGAAAAAGAAAAAAAACAGGGAAATAGGGCGCTATAAATATCTTGGAGGGGGCTCGAGGTCCCCCCGGCCCCCACTCTCGGATCCGCCAGTGATCAATGGTTGATTAGATGTAAATTCAAAAAGTGATCAGAACAAAACACTAAAGTCCAGGAACTTTTGTGAATACTAAAAAAAGTCCTAAAAAACGATCAAAAATGGCTTTTTTTAAGGCCAACAAAAATACTGAAAAACAAAGTGAATATTTGGGGAGGACAACCGCCTCCCTTCTTCAGCGCGAACAGAAAATTTTAATGAAAATGCCAAAAATGTGGGAAGACAAAGAACACCAAACAACGTGAAAACCAAAACATAATTTGCACTTTATTGAAAACAAATACATTTTGAATGTTTTCACTTTTTGACTTCGGTTAATAAAAAATATTAAAAATATAAAATAAATATCGGCATTTATGTATATTAAAGTGACAATGTATATTAAAGTGACAATTGTTTTTTTTCAGTAAAGTGTAAATTATTTACTTGTATTGAGTAGGAATATGGATTGTCAGCCCCACTTATCTTAATTTCAGCTCGTTTCGAGTTTGACTCTGTTATCTGTTTTCATTTCTGTTTGTTTTGGGTTTTATTTCTTTATTGATGGTGATTTGTAGTAGTTTTACGCTTGGAAGATTATTTGAATTTATGTCTTCTCATTTTTGGTTTAATACAGCTCTTTACTTTCCTTTGAAAAATTTGTTTTATGGAAAAAGTTTTTATGAATAATTTCTCGTCATTTTTTAATGACATAGTGTTTTTCATGAAAAAATAATAATATACTCTATTTTTTCGGTTTTTCTATAAGAATACATAGCTTAGCTTGCAATTTGTATATTAGAGAAATTTTGACAACAATTTTTAACATGAACGTAAATAGTATTGTTTAATTTAATCTTATACCTCCTCAAGTTGACCTGAAAAATAAAACTTAATATCAAACAGTTCGTGGTAACGAACTGTAAGTAAGGAACGACCCGGCTCAATGGTAACCGAAACTCTGAAAAACGGAATTTGATACCAATAGATACATCAAAAGAATCAGATTTTAATGCTGATTTCAAATATATAAGTTTCATCAAGTCTAGTTTTACCCATCAAAAGTTACATGCCTGAGAAAATTTGCCTGTTTTTAGAAAAAGGGGGAAAGGCCCCCTAAAAGCTATAGAACCTTAATAAAAATAACACCATCATATTCAGCATATCAGAGAACCACTGTACAGGTTTCAAGCACCTATCTACAAAAATGTGGAATTTTGCATTTTCTGCCAGAAGAAAGATCACGGATGCGTGTTTTTTTCCAGGGGTGATTTCATCGACCCAGTGGTCCTAGAATATCGTGAGAAGGCTCATTTGAACGGAAATTAAAAGTTCTAGTTCCCTTTTTAAGCGACCAAGGAAGATGGAGGGCAACTAGGCCCCCTCCCACGCTCATTTTTTCCCAAACTCATCCGATCAAAATTTTGATATAGCCATTTTGTTCAGCATGGTCGAAAATATGATAACTATTTCTTTTAGGATTACTTAATCCCCTGAAGTCCCCGGGGGGAGGGCTGAAAGTTATGAACTTTACCCAATGTTAACATATAGTATTGGTTATTGGGAAGTATACAGACGTTTTCAGGGGGGATTTTTTCTGGTAGGTGGGAGGGGGGTCGGGGGCTATATGGGAGGATCTTTCCATGAAGGAAGTTTTAATGGGGGAAGGGACATTGCTATGAAGGGGGCGCCGGATTTCCCAGCATTATTAAAAAAAAATCAGAAATTAAATAAAAAAAAGCTTTTTAACTAAAAGTAAGGAGCAACATCAATACTTAAAACGAACAGCAAATATTACGTATATGATTGGGTTCATCCCCTAGTCAATACTTCGGTCTTAGTACTTTCATAAGAGCTATTTATTCTAATTAACGGCCTCTGTGATTAAGGGGTCATTTTTAAAGAATTGGAACAAAATTCGAACTTTAGCATAAAGAGCAAGGTATTGACTAGGGGGCGAACCCCCTAATATACGTATTAAAAATCCATGAATATAGAAGTTCGTTACGCTAGTTAATTCGTAAGTTACGTATATTTACTACTAATAAAAACTTTCGAAAAATAAAATTAAACAAGTTTCGAGAAAGCCATTTAACCAAATAAAGGTAAAATTAATATGCAAAATTTTGTTTTAATTATTCATGTATGGTGAGCCAAAATCAAAACCTGCATTAATTTAAACGTTCAAAAATTAAATAAAAAAACAGGTTTTTTTACTGAAAGTAAGGAACGACGTTAAAACTTAAAACGAACAGAAATTATTCCGTATATGAAAGGGGCTGTCCCCTCCTCAACGCATCGCTCTTTACGCTAAAGTTTGACTTTCTCACAACTCTATTTTTTTAGACAATAAAAAACTTTAGCGTAAAGAGCGAGGCGTTGAGGAAGGGACAGCCCATTTCATATACGGAATAATTTCTGTTCGTTTTAGTTTTAACGTCGTTCCTTACTTTCAGTAAATAAAACCTGTTTTTTTGTTTATTTATCATTCCCAAAAGATTCTATCTATGCTCTTTGACAACATAGATAGACTTACATTCTTTTGATTCAGTCCAATTGTAAGAGAAGAAGTAGTAATAGTAGTAGCCCAAATGCTTCAACTTAATACCCCCAGTCGTTCTAGAGATATTACTAAGGTGTCTTATTGGCAACCATATATACAGTGCCTTTTTATTTAGTTTAAAAGCAACATTTAGTTTTACATCAAAATGGTGCAATTGCATAATTGTTTGGGATGGACATACCCAATATCCCTAGAGAGTAAAGACATAGTTGCTGGACCATTCTACTATGATAAAAAAATGCATGTCTCAAAAGTTTGACTGGATGTATTGGGAAAATGAATGAGCTGTGGAGAGGGGCTGATTGCCCTTCAATCTCTTTTTACTCTTAAAAGGGGTACCAGAACTTTTAATTTCGAATCGAATTAGCTCCTTTATAAGTTCCAATTATATTTCTATCTATTATAGAGCGGTGCTGCCTTTGCTATTACTTATATGCCTTTTTGAAAACCTTCATGCATATAGTTTTTCGTTTAATTGAAATTCTCCCTAAACGTTCCCTAAAAGTTCCACCTTAATACCCTTAGCGTCATAAGTTACAGTAACTGTAATGGCAGTATGAATAGCAGGAGCGAATCTCTAACATTTTTATTAGGGGGGGGGGGGTACAAGAAGGGTCCACATCTGGATAGTCAAAGGACATGGGATGTATAATATATTTTTCTCCACATTATTCGGGGGGGGGGGGGCAACTGCCCCCCCCCCAACGACGCCTTTGATGAATAGTGTACACATAGTGCCTTCTGGCTAGTTGAAAATCTGCCAAAACTTACCCTTAAAGATCTAACTTAATAGTGCAAGCCGTTCTTGAGATATTGCTTTGTTATCTTTTTGAAAATCCACATGTTCATAGTTTGTTTTGATATAGTTCAACATCTGCTTAAATATTCCTTAAAAACTTCACCTTAATACTTTTAGCTTGCGTAGTAGCAATATTCGTAGTAGCAATAGGAGCAGAATGCGCACAACACCCTGGGTTTCTTTAACACCCCTTTGAATACACACTGATTAGTCCAACTGTCAAACTTGACATATTTTATGTCCAAAGGACATATTTCTATGTGCCTGGACATAATGACATAATAGGGCAAAAAATGGAAACATTTTAGACATTTGGGACATAAAGTGGACAGATTTTCCAAATTTATGACGTAAAACAAATTATTTTCATAAAAAAATGTCACTCATCACCACGTGAGTGCTAAGACTTATATCTACTTATTTTTTAAGCTCTGTATTTATTTTCCGGGGTTGCTTGCTCTTCCCTGAAGAAAACTTTCTGAAAATGCCTTCAAAATTCGTTCACCTATAAATGGTATGATCAGCCCTGATTTTTACTCGCCACGGTCAAGATTAAGGACAAGCTGTCGCCTTTTCATATAAACTTACTTCCGGCTTCCGAACATCACACAAAAAGCTCAATGAAAAGTTAACAAAATGAAACCTTTCGATTGTTGATGGTCTGAAATCAAAATTAAACCCAAGTTGTCAAAAACCTGGGGTAAATTCCTTCAGTTTGAAAATTTTGAAAACTGGACATATTTTATGTCCAAAAGACATATTTCTATGTGCCTGGACATAATGACATAATAGGGCAAAAAATGGACACATTTTAGACATTTGGGACATAAAGTGGACACATTTTTCCGTTTCCTGCAAGAAAGCGGGTCATACCTGCTATAGCGTAAAGTGTCCGAAAAACGAGCAAAAGGCAACTCATTAACATGATGAATAACGAATTCTCTAACATTTCACTAATTTCTTGGAATATAAACGGAAATTTTTCCGAGCGGTCTCTTGTGGTTGACCAGTTTGTGAATAAATATAATGCGATACGCCTGCAAGATTATTTCATCACAGAAGCCGGCGTAAATCTAATAAATTTCTGGTTATCTTAATCTGCGTTCTCCGTGCCTGCTAAACGTTCATCTCTGCGGGGCCTTTTGTCTGGTGGTATTGACACGTTGGTTAGCAATCATCTTGCGTGCAAAGTATACAATAACAGTGGCAATTTTCTTGCAATTAGACTAGATAACCTGCTAGTTATAAATGTGTACCTTCCAACTGATTACCGTGACGACAAATCTGACAGTGTTTTTGCTATAAGTGATGCCAAACTAGCCCACTACCTTAAAAAAGCCGAACGCGAGTCCCTTGAGTTCATAATAGTGGGTGACTTTAACTGTAATTTAGAAGTTGATATTAGTGACCAAAATAGTCGTTGTTACATTCTAATAGGTATACTAGAGAACCGTTTTACTATTCACCGAAGAACCAGAACTTTTCGTATATCCACCAATCTGGCTCTACGTCCAATCTAGACCATATTGTTAGCTCTAGTTCTTTGCCAGTACGTGAGGTTCTTGTCCTTCCGAATAGTTTCACTTCTGATCATTTCCTAGTTCAGTGTATTATCAGTAAGCCTACCTCGTTTTCCGCTGTGAATAATTCGTCGATATTCACTCAGAGGTGGCATGAGGTTCCGATTTGGCGTAAAATTGATAAAGAAAAAGTTTAAAGATTCTTGTGATCTTGTTCTGTCGAAAATTCGCGTACCGTTTGACCTACTTATGAAATTCTCTCATCGTGATGAAAGAGATGCGCGGCTACGTCTTAATATTTATTACGCCGAACTGACCCATGCTCTTCTGTTTGCCGAATCTCAGGAAGTACCCAAGTCTCGTGCCAGATAAAAAACTCAAGAAAAGGGATGGTCTTCTAACCCTTTGTTACAATTAGCATGCGACCGAGCTTCTTTCTGGCACGAGATACGGAAAGAATGTAGTAAACCACGCTCAGAAGTAGTTAAAGAGATCAGAGTTGCATCTAAGTGTAAGTTTGGGAAGGAACTTGCTCGTCACCGTGTGCAGTTGAAATCTGAGCTTTCTGAAAAAGTAATTAAAATTCTAATCTGTTATGGAAAATGTTTGATAAGAAGGAATCAGCGGGTCCCGAGTCAGATATCCCATCTTTAACATGGATAAACTATTACTTTGATGAGTTTTCAGCCCCAAAACAGGATCTTGACATTTATGTTCAAGAAACGCTTTTATTTGTCCTCTTATCAATTCCAAATAGGGATTTCCTAGTTACCCAGCCACAGGCTGCATCTACAACCTGATGGTTGAAACATAAGAAGCCGGCTGGTATTGACTGTGCATCCACCCTTCACCTTAGCCATTGCAGCCAAACTTTCACGGGGCACCTAACTCTTCTCTTTCAGACGATCTTCACTACTGGACTCGTATCATCGGCATTCAGTACTGGGTCGCTTAGGCCAGTCCTGAAGAAAGGAAAAAGTACTTCGGATTGTGCTTCGTTTAGATCAATCACAGTGGCACCAACGCTTTGCAAAGTCTTCGACTTTCGGTCATTGATGAAAACCAGGGAAAATTCTGGACTCCCCCTTCCCAGTTTGAGTTCCAGACGGGTCTTGGTTGCGGCCACGCCATTTCTGCTTTGGCTTCAGTCTTGATTGACACTGATGAATCAAAAGAGTCCATTGTTATATGTCTACATGACGTCTGCCGTGCCTACGACTCACTTCTCCATGACCAACTCATTCTGGGTATGGGAAAGAGGGGCGTACAGAAGGACATACTACTACCTATTAATGACATGGACGACCACCTACAGGCTGAACTCCTACTTCCTGGCCATGGTCGAGCCCTCACTGAATATACACCAGACGTGATGCTGTCCCACCGAGGGAATCCTGTAGTTCCAGTAAAAAAGGGTGCTCGACAATGATCAGTCACATCTCCTTGTGCATTTAATAATTGTATTATTGAACCACAGTCAACAATCGAGACAACATCCATAGCTCGGGGTATAGACGTTACAATGATAGCCTACGTCGATGACATTCTGAACCCCAGCCGCACAGTTGCAGGCACAGAGACCACCTTCTCCACACTAAAATCAAATTACAGTCGTATTGGTCTTGATTTTAACCCAAAGAAGTCGGATATTCTTCTGTTCAACTGGCGCCAAGAAGAGGTCTCGTCTCTGAGGCTGGGAAAACTGTCTGTAGCCTCTGTCTCGAAAATTATTTACCTTGGTTTACCAATTGGAAAGGATCTAAAAACTACCCGCTCCCTTCTTATTGATCATCTCCGTAAACGCCTGGCTTTTGCTTACAGTAGAGTAGTCTCATCTAAAATCCGTTTCAACTGTTTAATTCTGGCTCGATGTTACAACGCAGTATCCCTTCCCCATTTCCTGTACCTAAGACGGTTTTGGAGAATTTTTCCCGAGCCAGAGAAAAGAAAGCTCAGATCCACGTTTTTTAAGTATGCGAAGTTCTTGTTGCGGCTTCCGCCGTGGACAAGAAATTCGTGCCTTGTTAAAAATTTTAAAATTGCGGACCCAACGGCAGCTATAATTGAACAAATTAAACGGTACAACGAGAAAGTCTCTTCCCACCCTTGGTACTGTTTGCTAAGGCAGTAAATCGCTGTCCATTTAATTTTGTTTGCACATGTCTTGTCATATTTAGTCTTTTTACCGTCTCTTGTCATATTTCGACTAGTTGATTGAGTCCATTGATTATGAATTGAGGTTATCAATCATATTGCTTATGTTTCTTCAGTACTTGGGAGTTTAAAAAGTAAAATTTCTTACGTACCTGCAGTGCAGTGTATAATTGAGTTTTTGTTTCTCGTCTTTGTAATTTGTTCGATTATGTGTAATGTGTTGTAATTTGTTTTTCGTATACGTTTTTTCTTTTTTAGTGATACTCCGTCTTTTGTACCTTTTTTGACGGGTAATAAATAAATAATTTTTTTTTACAAATTTACAACGTGAAACAAATTACTTTCATAAAAAAAATGTAACTCATCACCAAATGAGTACTAAGACTTATATCTACTTATTTTTTAAGCTCTGTATTTATTTTCCGGGGTTGCTTGCTCTTCCCTGAAGCAAACTTTCTGAAAATGCCTTCAAAATTCATTCACCTATAAATGGTACTATTAGCCCTGATTTTACTCGGTTGCCAACTGGTGGTTTCAACTTAATACCACCAACTGTTCCTGAAGCATTCCTGATACATCTTCTTGATAATCTGTGTGGGTATAGTGTGTTTCGATTTAGTTCCATACAGTTTCAATACATTCCAAATCTTTCCCCGTAATACCCTTAATACCAACAGTAGTAGTTGTATGAATAGATGCAGTAAAATTAGGATACAAATATTTCCTTTTGGTTAGTTCAACATCCCCCATAACAAGCCCTGTTATTTTCAACTTCTCACACAACACTGTTCCTAAGATATTGCTGTTACGCCATTTTGACAACCTGCATACAGATGACGTGATATGATTCAGTTCACCTTCCCCACCTCAAAATTCCTTAAAAATGTCACCTTCACATTATTAGGCATAGCTGTAATAATAGTCACAGTAGTAGTATTTGCATTACTAGTAGTAGTATTAACTGTAATAGTTGTCCTAGTAGCAGCAGTAGTATTAACTTATGGTCCTTTGGTCAGTTGGGCATCCCTCTAAAAAAGTCCTTGAAATTTCAACTTAATACAATGAGCCATTTCTATGACATTGCTAATATGTCCTTATGACAGCCTGTTTCTTCATATACTTTTGGAAATTTTCATTTCAATGCTCAAAGCCTTACAAGTAGTTCCAATAGAAGTAGTAAATGTAGCAGTAATAGTAGTATAAGTAGTAGCATGCACATATTGCCTTTTGGTCATATGATCTTCCCCTTTAAGCATTCTATGAAAATTCTAACTTAATACCCAAGTCAATTCCTGAGATACGCTTTTTTGACAATATACATGCACAAAGTGTTTTTTGATTTGTTTAAAATTTCCCCTCATTGTAAATTGAGTAATGTGGTAGTAATTGTAGTAGCAGGCAAATATTGCCTTTTTGATCATCTCCCTTAACATTTACTAAAAGTTCCAAATTAATATACTCAGTCATTCCTGAGTTACGCCCTTTTGACAATCCTTATACACACAACGTGTTTTTGATTTAGTTCAAAACTCTACTCATGATTCTTTGAAGGGCTCAGCTTAATGCCATTCGTCTTTTTGGAAAGTAAAGTTAAAAATACTTACCTTTCTCAATAACATATAATAATAATAATCTATTCTTACACTCTGTACACAACAAAATGCACTAAAGAGGAGTATAAGAAAATGAAAAGAAAAACAAAAAGGACACAGACAAAAATTACGCACAATTCTTGACAACTTTAACTTTTAAATACTCATTCAAAATCCTCTTCCAGTTCCAAAATTTGTGAAGGGGTATATGGACTACCAAATTAGTCATTTCACCCCTTTGACTCTGCAAAACTATCTTCAAATAGAAATAAAATTTCCTCCAATCAGCTAACAACCGGTTCTCCTCATAAAATTACTTAATTCTAATGATTTGTTATGGGAAGTGCGAGTACTTGAGCTGCCTGTCCCTGGCAGTTTAAGGCCTATAGGCAGGCCGGTACCTATACAGCTCTTCCCCACTGACTCCTGCTATCTCCTGCACATTCCATAACTATTACTGAATCAACCCCTCTTCCATTATCTTCTTCATGCTTTAGTACATGGGTCAAACATTATAAGATTTCACAACTAGCAATGCTAGGCACTTGATAGAAGGCAAGTCAGTGGAAAATCGACAATTCTGTCGCAGCAATAAGCAGACCTATGTGACAGTTCGTCTATTTTTTTTTTTTTTTTTTTTTACAAATCTCAAAAACACCATACCGTCGGGTGGTGTAACTATTACGAGTCCGAATTAGATGCAGAGAACATTTTCCAAAAAGGTGTCAAAAACAACACAGTGATGCAAAAAACGCAGTATATAGTCAACCCAGGGTTCTCTTATCAAATTGGCCATTTACCCTGGTGAGAAGAACGTAAGATTTTCTTAGTTTTTCTTTCAAAGAATCAATTATAAGCGCCTAGTGGTTCTAATTGAAGTTCCAAATGGAAGGCCTAAATACCTAAGTGAACTGGAAGATGAGATTGTGGCAGGACCAACTTGGATTTTATCATTGGCATGACCAAGGCATGACTTGATTTGTTTCTGCACTGAGTTAGCCTACATCTCATACTTACCTTGTTTTTGCATTGATATGGAAAATCCCTGCTTGGTTCTTGTTTAAGCAAGGTTGACATGCCTAACTATCTGTTATAAGGTGATGGTTGAGAAGAAAGGAGGAAGGGAGGCTAATATTACCCCAAAAACATACAGATTTTAATTCCTTGCACGATTCCGGCTTAAACTAGATACAACATGCCCACCTTCTCTGAAAAGATTGTACCTGTGAAGGGCAGGCCAACTGCATAATTTGGGGCCCTTGTCCTTGGAGTTGTATGCAGTGCCCCTCCCCCCTAGATTTTCAAAACTATCTTTTTGGTATTGTCATTGAAAATACATTTATTGGGGTATTTTCATTGAAAAAAACAAACAAATAAAACAGCATTGCCCCACGACGACTTTGAAAAAAAAAATCCCCCCCCCACAAACACACATACACTGTCGCGCATTGACACCCCTGCCCTCTCTCTTTGGACATTATGACCCTATACCACTGGATTGGCTTCCTATCCTTTTCAACCCTTGAAAGGGCACTAGAACTTCCAATTTTGAACTGAATGAGCCCAATCATATATTTCTATGACAATCAGTTGTATAGAAATTGGTAAAAAAAAATACATGGGAAACATATCACTCTTAACTAAGTCAAGACTATTACATTGACTCTGATAGTTATAGATTTTTGTATGCAACTAACCTTCTATGGCTAAAATCTTAATTAATTCAATGACTGACAGTTTACCAATCACTCAATGGAAAAAAAACAACAATGATCAAGCAGTAGGTAATTCTGGAGACCACACTGCATTTTCATGACTATAAATAAAAGTTCAAATAGGGATAAAATCCTTTTAATAGACAGTGATAAATTTCACAAACAATGATAAAACACAAAAATACTAGATATTTTGGTCACATATGCAGTGACCATCATCAGTAGTAAAAGTCATCAGTGTTACTACAGATGACAGTAACTGCATTGTGACCAAAATATATAGTATTTTTTTGGAATTTTATCACTGTTTGTAAAATTTATCACTGTCCAATAAAAGGATTCTATCCTTATTTGAACTTTTATTTATGATCTAGCAGTTTTCACAACAACTTTGTCAAAATTGCCACATTACATAATTAACCAACTTAAATAATTATTACATAATTAAACAACTTTAATATGAGAAATATATGAGGGAAAGAAGAATATGAAAGCTAGTTGTTTTCATAGCAGCACTGTTTTGCAGTGTCCAAACTCAAAATAATATTTGAGGCAGGTGAGCAGCACCAGACATTAAACACCTGTTTGGATAGCAAAGTTAGCATTGGATAGCAGATAGCAAAATAGCAAAGTTAAATAAAGTAAAGGACGCTACAACATCTTTGTTGGTGACCATTCTCAATTCAATTCTTTCATTCTTACAAGTTAACAATCTAGTGATTTTCAAAAACAATCACACCTTCAAAGGACAGCTTCATCCTCTTAAGCTACTTGGGGCCCAATGTTATGAGCAAGTGTTTGATTCAGCTGCTAGAAGAGTTTTAGTGAAGGTCTTGCCCTTGCATGGTATACCAGACCAATACATTAAAGAGATCAGTGCTATGTACAAGAATGCTGCAGTTAAGGTAGGAAATGAGGGTTGTAAAGATGCTTAATAATTATTGCTCACAGAAAATTGTAAGCTTTGATCCTATTTCATTGCAGGTTAATTATGTAGATCATTAATCCATGTTCAGCAATAAATTTTATATCTATTTAGTGCTGAAGTGATCCTAGATGAAGATATTACTCTTAGAATAAGCACTCCACTTTCCAATCAAATTACATAGGTTATAATAGAAGGTGATTGTAAGGATTTGAAAATAATACAAAAGCTTTAATAGTAAAAGAAGAATATAAAAAGGAACAGAACTGCTTCCTTTATTACTTAATTTCCGAAATTCCCAAGAAGACTTCTACAAAGGAAAGTAAAGAGCTACATTAAGACCCAAAAACAAGTAGAAATAAAGTATTCTGATAATTCCCCCCCCCCCCCAATCCTCCAAAAGGCTTGAGTGTCATTGGTGCTTTACTAAAGATGATATGTATTTTGAACCATGCGTTTTTTATGTCAAAACATCAACAAAAAAAAAAAAAAAAAAAAAAACATGATAATGATAATGATCAAGATCACAGGGAAGGAAAAGATACTTCTCAGAATAATTACATTTGTGACTTTCAATTTAATTTTAGTATTTAAAAGATCAATTATCTTTGTTCAAACATTTCCCTTTTATTCTTTTTTTTTCAAATGATTCAATCTAACTGCAATATAACTATATTAAAATACATATATAGATATGTATTAGTCTGCATAGTAGACCAATAAAACATGCCAAGGTCATTTATAAGAAAAATTCTGTTTTATTGTCTTTACAAAAACTGATTTCACCAATCAATACAGCTAGATTTCTTTCTTCATTTTTTCTTTTGTCCAAATAGAGCTTACTTTGACCCTGTCTAAATGCCCCAAATTTTCAAGTGGATGAGCAAGGAGTCCAGACTACTTTCACTTTTTTTGTGTTTTATTTCATTAATTATTGTCATTATTTCAGGTAGGAAGGGGAGGGGGTATTTATTCAGATTTTGAACTGTTTTGATGAGAGATGTGGTTTTGTTCAAGACTGAAACAAGAGCCATAGTATGTGATTAAGAGGAATTATTAAGTTCAAGGGACTTAACGTATGTTTGTCTATACATGTATAATTAAATTATATTTATTTTCATTTACATTAATAAGACCCCAATGAATGTAAATCTAACCTATCAAAACAGAAAAATTAATGCCAATAGGGAAAATCCAATCTTTGTCGATTCTTGGGCCTCACAAATCAGCACAAGAAATTGTTTTCAATAGTTTGCCTTTATTGAGGTACCATTGTCTGTGTCTAAATACCCTCCAAGTTAAAGTCAGATAAGACAAAATTTGTTAGCCCAGTTTCAGGTGTCAAATATTGATAAAACCAAACTTCAGAACTCAAAAAGCTTTGTCTTTAATGATTCTACCTGACCCTGTAAGTTTCAAGCCAATCGGGGACAAATCAAATATAGAGGCTTTGCTTTGCTTTTCCTTAACCTATGAGAATCTGTACAACAAAATCATTATTTTATATCTACTGTTCATTAATATTTTACAAAAACATAATACATTAATCTTTCCAGTTTCAAATATAAAACAAGCTGTTAACGACCATAATATCCTCCTTCTTTTTGCTCCATTCCATTCCAGTGTTTTAGGTTCATAAGGACATATATAGGGATGCCTAACATTCCAGCCATCATTAAACCTCCATGGGCAAGTTTCTCCTAAAATGGAACAAAGGTGTAAGAAAAAGAAAAGCTGAGTAAGTTTAACCTTATTTAATTTGAGTGCCCTGCTGAAAGGATAGAGAATTTGTTGACTTATTTTAGATTCATATTGATAATTTAAATGCTTGGTTTGGCTCTGTTGACGTTTCATTTGTCTTTTGACCATATAAAGTAGTTGGTTATCTTCTCTGTTAACTGATAATTGTCAGATTTTTCCAACTGACACTTCTATGAATTAAAACAAAAATAAGGGAAAGGGTTGATATTTAGGGAGCTGAAAAATGTACAAATACACAATCTAAGGATTGACTCAGAAAGTTTTTTATGAAGAAAAAAAAACTGAATTTGTTTCCCTTAAAATGTTTGCTACTTATATGTTTTTCTACCTCTACTCTTGATGCCCAGCCAGAGTAAAGATCTTTGGGCAATCAAAAAAAGAAATGACCCTTTTGAAATAATGAAAACTTGGGGAAAAGGGCTGGATTTTTGGGAAGATAAAATATAAGTTTTGGTAAAAAGGAATTAAGAGATGAAAACAGAAAGATATTCTTAGCCGTAGGGGAAAGAGATAATTATTAGATAATTTTAGAGACATACATGCAAAAAGGAAGGTCATACATTCTCCAATGGAAAACCTGTAAAATTGCAACCAACAATTTTGATTTCATGTCCAAATGAAATCAAAGCCTGTATTTAAAAAAAATATAGTTGCTAGGAACAGAAAATCTTTCATAATTATGGTAGACAGAATGGGATTTTTGTGTTATAACTGGAGGTGTAAAATACAACTACCTCATTATTTTTCCAGAGTTTTCTCATGTTTTTTATTGAAATATAAGGAACAACAACAAATGTGAGCAACTATATTTGACAGCTACTACCTTTGGATCCTTTTTGTTGATCAGATTTCTCAAAAAGCTTTTAAACCCCATAAGTGAATTTGTATTGACATAATGGAAATGAATCCAGTATTTTATAGGGACTTGGTTGTTCTTAAGAATATACAGCATTTCTTTGAGCTTTGAAAATAGAAATATTTGAAAAATGAAAATAGAACATTCCAATAGACAAAAGACATCAACTTCTACCAAATACCTCCTGTTACAAAGACCCTTTACATAAAAAAGGGGTCTTCAACCAACTAGGTCAGCAAAACCTTATTAATCTACTAACCTTAACTATGCACATAGAAAACATAGCAATGTTATTTTGGGAAACCTGGTTTGCACAATTTATTAAATCTTCCTAGTGTTTGTCCTGGAAACCAAAGGAAAACTTTTTGAGATTAAAGTTAAAGCCAAGCAAGATTTATTAACTGTTATCAAACTGCCAACAAAGAAAGGAAATCATTCTGCAAGATTATCCATTCAGGTGTAATAATGCAGTTTAATATGGTTGCCCAGACCCTACAATATACTTCACTTTGGCTAATTTGCTGGCAAGAAGAAGTTAAAGGGCAATGAATTAGTCCAAAAACCCTTAGAAGCTAAAAGAAGTCTGATCTGGAGTTGAGGCACTGGTTTTCAGAAGATGAAGTTTTTTTTCTGCAAACCAAACAGCATTGAACCAAAACAAACAGTATTCTGATCTTCTATATTTTATTTAACAGGGTCTACTGAGCCTTTTAAGCCTCTTCGTGTAAGACTGTCAAAAAGTGGGTTTGTGAAGTGTCTTGCAACCTAATTTGGAAAATGAACATTAGACAAACATAGGTAAGCCATTACTACCAAATATTTACTATGGAATTGCAAAGGTATTTGTCAAAATTGAACTAACAGACCAATTTTCATAACCAGCCAAAAACAGTTAATGAAAATTCTGAATTTTGGAACATTGATTTTCAGGGACTTAGGAGACAAATTTTCTTTTCAGCAAATGGAAGAATTTGGCAAAATATCTGAAATTTCAAGGATAGTGAAAGCACTGCATGTTACACAAGAGGTAGGAGACTGCCATATCCCAAAGTTTCAATGTCTCAAGAGCATCTACAGAACTGTCATCTGAGGGCAGAGAGGGGTTCAATTTTGGAGGGAAAACCACAAATGCTCAGAAGTTCAAGTGAAAATAAATGGGATCTTCCTCAAAGGAAGGTTCAGAGACCCCTTCTTCCTCATTTCTGAGGGAAAACCAAGATACTTGTGTCTTATAGCAACCCCACTCAAGAAGTGAAGTTAGATTAATTGTAATGAAATATACCAAAATATGACGCAAATATAATACTTTAGAAGCACAATTATGGAAACTACAATAGAAAATTATGGAAAGCAGACCGCGCAAAACGCATTATATTAAATACCTAACCTAACAAACTCTATATATTAAATATTTAATCAAAATATACCTGCATAATAATTTTTCTCACTGACACTAAGCTAATTATATTTGAATGCAGACAGGGAAACTCAGATGGGTTAGGCTACTCAGATGAAACCTTGAGTGTGGTTGCTGTAAGACAAGTACAAAAACCAAAAATGTATCCACATATTGGAAAACCAATATATGCTTTTATTTAAATTATAGCTACTTGTTAATTAAACAAAATGCTCAAGAATTATGCTTAGTTAAGGTTTGGTTTAAGTATTAGATTAGGTTTAAGTATAGTGGGTCTGCATACAAAAATTTGTTAGTTATAATTATTCTGCATATTATGAAGTAAAAACTGTTTTCTAAGTTCCTGCTGTCCAAATACTTTACCCCTTCCCCCCCCCCTCCCTAATGTGCAAATATGTAGTCCAAATTTTATAAGTCCAATACATTGTATCACTTATCTTTGTGGCTATGAAACCAGTTTTCTGAGATCTAACCTAAGCATAATGGTAAATATCTACCAAATCATATTATTGACTTAAACATAAAGTGAATATACCAATTGATGCCTTTTTTATGCTTATTACAAATATAATAATCATTTCTATTGGAAATGAATTTCAGCCCCCCCCCCTCCCTATATATGCCAATTCATGGTAAATATTGGGGTGGGGGTAAAGTTTAAACTTGCCTCCCATTTATATCAGAAACACAATTTGCCCCCCCCCTAATGTAGAAATATACCCTGAATTAGCATATATAGGGGGGGGGGGGCTGAAATTCATTTCCAATAGAAATAATTATTATATTCATAATCTGCATAAAAAAGGCATTGAGTGGTATATTCACTTTATGTGAAAGTCAATAATATGATTTGGTAGATATTTACCAGCATAAATCTCAAGTGTTTCATTTAAATAACAAGTACCAAAACATGTTTTGTATAATAATATATTAAGTTTAACAATTAATAAGGAAAACCAAAAAAGTCATCTGTATAACTTTTGGTCAATATCTACCAGATCATACTATTGAGTTAGGAATAAAGTGAATACACCATTCAATGCCTTTTTTTATGCTGATTACAAATATAATAAGCATTTCTACCAGAAATGAATTTCAGCCCCCCCCCTATATAGGCTATACCTAACCTAACCCTGAATTGGCATATATAGGGGGGGGGGCTGAAATTCATTTCCGATAGAAATGCATATTATATTTGTAATCAGCATAAAAAAAGCAGTAAACTTCTACAAAATCGAATTATTGAGTTAGGACTAAAGTGAATACACCATTTGATGCTTTTTTTTATGCTGATTATGAATATAATAGCCTAAGCATTTCTATCGGAAATGAATTTCAGCCCCCCACCCTATATAGGCCAATTTAGGGTTAGGTTAGGTGGTAAAGTTCTACAAAATCCTATTATTGAGTTAGGACTAAAGTGAATACAGCATTTGATGCCTTTTTTTTATGCTGATTACAAATATAATAATCATTTCTATCAGAAATGAATTTCAGCCCCCCATTTCAAGGCCAACTCTGGGTTCGATTAGGTATAGCCGATATAGGGGGGGCTGAAATTCATTTCCAATAGAAATGCTTATTATATTTGTAATCAGCATAAAAAAAGGCATTGAATGGTGAATTCACTTTATTCCTAACTCAATAATATGATTTTGTAGAACTTTACCGGTTAGGTATAGCCTATATAGGGGGGGGGGGGCTGAAATTCATTTAAGATAGAAATGCTGGTAAAATTCTACTTTAGTTACTTTTACCTATATTGGAAAGGGGTGAGGTTAGGAAACTGAAACTTTCAGGGATGGGTCTGCAGGCTAAAATATGTCCTGGGAGGGTATTTTGAAGTACTTATCTCCGCTCCTTCTCCCTCTAGAGGATCCTGAAATTTGCCTACATGACAGGTCTATACCTATTGAAATTTTGACAAAACAAAATTTTACCTTAATTTTCTGTTATAAGATTCTTTTTCTCTGGCTTTAGTTCTGAAAATGCAATTCCTGTTATTTGAGTAGTATTTTAAGACATATCAATGTTAATTTTCAAAATTTAGGAAATGTATTTGCACATCTTTAAAACTCTATATATCAGGATTGAGCAAAGTTGTGAGGCTGAAAACCATTTTGTTTGACTTCATTTTAAGCAGAAGATATATTTTACAAGGTTTCACTTTTATAACACACATATTTTTAAAGGTAATCAAAGGTCGGGACCCTCTAGAGAGAGAAGGAGTGGAGGTAGGTACTTCAAAATACCTTCCTGGAACATACTTTAGCCTGTAGACCCATCCCTGAAAGTTTCATTTTCCTAACCAAACTCCTTTCCAAGATAGCCAGAAGTAGCTAAAGTAGAATTTTACCGAAATGCTTATTATATTTGTAATCAGCATAAAAAAGGCATCAAATGGTGTATTCACTTTATTCCTAACTCAATAATATGATTTCATAGAATTTTACCAAAAAGGCATCAAATGGTGTATTCACTTTAGTCCTAACTCAATAATATGATTAGTAGATATTGTCCTAACTTTTTCCTTGCTGCTCCCTAAGAGATGTGGCATAAAAAGTCATCAGTGTGACTTTATTTATGTTTGCTCTATAATATAATTAAGCCTTGGCACTGTTTCTGTTTTTATTTCTGTCTAACTTGTTTCTGTTTTTCATCTGACTGTTTGCAAACATTGCAAACCTGCCTTTGTCTAGCTTAAAGAATAAGTTTATATAGGCTAAACTTACAGCAAGTGAAAGTTTATTTTGAGGTGGGGCACTGATCACGACACCTCTCTTGGAGACAGCACTGATGCATTGAGAAGCACCAGAAAGGAGAGCTCTTTGACCAACCATTTTTATATCACCTCGGTTTATGATTATACAAGTAGAAAATTTTCCTACTTATTGAGTTGCTGCTGTTGTATTCAATGTATACAGCTTTGCCAATGCAGAGGACAACTTCTAAAAACTAGACGTAAAAAAAAAACGGCTTTAATTTTCATTTTTACTGCAAGATGGACGTTTGTGAGGCCGTTCGGCGTTCTTCAGTAAAAAGGAATTAAGCATGTACGGCTGAAGTACCACGGGGTTATCAAATTTCAGTCAGCAGGGGGGTACAATTTTTGTTTATTTCAAGAGAAATATCAACAAAGGTATTATTCATAAAAATATATCCCACAAAAGGTTTTTTTTTCAAAGTTCATGCAGGAGAGGGTGTCCTTCCGTAATTGATGCCAATGTTGAACTCCAGATCGAAACCTAAAATTTTATTCAGCAGGCTCAACTACTTTTGAAGATAGTAAAAAGGCCTTCATCTAATATTCAAACCAGTCTAGTCTAAATTCTTGTCTTAATAATTCAGCTGAAGGCAAGGAGTAATATTCAGATGGTAGTCGGTGTTTATCCCCCCCTGACGATTTCTCTCCACCCCTAGAAAATACCTCCCCCAGGGAAAATACCCCCCGGAAAAAATACCCCCCATTGAAAATACCCCTGGAAAATACGCTGTGTAAAACTCGAGAACAAATCGGTTTCTTCGTTAGTTTTTTTCAGCTTAGTGCGAGACAAGACAAAGACAAAAAACATAATATATAGGAAATATATAATTTGGGCTATATATTTGCACATAAAGGGGGTGGGGGTGGGGGTGAAGTATTTGGACCGTTTGAAGTCAGAAAAAAGTTATTTCTGTGTATTAATTAAAAAAACTTTTTCCACAAAATAAGTTTTTCAAAGAAAAGTAAAGAACTCCATTAAACAAAAAATGAGCAAAAATAAAATCAAATAATCTACCAAGCATGAAACTACCGAAAATCAGCATCAATAAATAAGTGAAACCCAAAACGAACAGAAATCATAGGCAGCGCTCTAGCGCTGCCTAACTAAAGAACGATGTGGACACAATGTGTGTTTTTCTCCCTCCATACTAGGGCACTTCGTATCGAAGGAGTTGTCGCAGAAACTTCAAAAAAGGCTCATTCGATTGGAAATGGGAGTGGCTAGTGCCCTTTTTAATTGTCAAAACTGATTGGAGGGCAACTAGCCCCCCCCCCATGCCCCTCATTCCCCCAAACACCTCCAATCAAAATTTTGAGATAGGCATTTTGTTCAGCGTAGTTAATTTCAAGATAGAAAATGTGTTTTTGAGGAGGACAATCCACCACAACCCTCGGGGCAAGGGTTTTAAGTTATGCCCTGAGGGCATGTAAGAACGATGTTGGCACAATGTACTATTTATTATTTTTTCCTTTAGAGCAGGGCACTTGCTATGGAAGAGGTCGTCGCAGAAACTTCAAAAGGGGATCTTTCGATTGAAAATTGAGAGTTCTAGTGCCCTTTTTAATAGTCGACAGTGATTGAAGGGCAACTAACCCCCCCCCCCCACGCCCATCACTCACCCAAATACATCCAATCAAAATTTTTAGATAATCATTTTGTTCAGCGCAGTTGACTTCCAGATAGAAATATGTTTTTGAGGAGGACACTCCCCCACAACCCTCAGGGCAAGTGTTTTAAGTTATGCCCTGGGGGAATATAAGGTTTTTATAGAAGGCAGTGTCGTAGAAACTTCAAAACAGGTTCATTCGATTGGAAATTCAAAGGCCAAGTACCCTTTTTAATAGTCGAAAGTGATTGGAGGGCAACTAGCCCCTCCCCCCACCCCCATCATTACCCCAAACACATCCCATAAAAATTTTTATATAGCCATTTTGATCAGCGTGGTTGATTTCCAGATAGAAAATATATTTTTGAGGAGGACACTCCCCCACAACCCTCAGGGCAAGGATTATAAGTTATGTCTTGGGGCATATAAGTTTTTTTTTATTGAAATCTTTGTCGTAGAAGCTAGAAAAAGGGCTCATTCGATTTGAAATTCAAAGAGTTAGTACCCTTTTTAATAGTCGAAAGGGATTTGAGGGCACCTTACCCCCCTCTCACGGCCACCTTTTCCCCAAACACATCCAATCAAAATTTTATATAGCCATTTTATTCAACGTAGTTGAAAGTTTTGGAAATTAGGTCTTTAAGGATGACAACCCTTCCCCCCACCGGCCTCAAGGCATGGGTTGCGAGTTATGCCCTGGGGGCATATAAAGTTTTTATTGAAATCGTGGTCGTAGAAACTTCAAAAGAGCTCATTCAATTGAAAATTGAAAGGGCTAGTGCCTTTTTTAAAAGTTTAAAGTGATTGGATAGCGACTAACGCCCCTCTCACACCCGCCATTTTCCCAAACACATCGGATTAAAGTTTTGAAATATTCATTTCAAAAAGGGCTCATTTAATTGGAAATTAAAATTGCCCTTTTTAATAGTCGAAAGTGAGTAGAGAGTAATTAACCCCCCTCTTATGCCCATTATTTCCCCAAAAACATTCAATCAATGTTTAGAGATAGCCATTTTGTTCAACGTGGTTGAAAGTTCTGGAAAATATGTATGTAAGGATGACAAACCCCCCAGAGCCCCAAGGGCAAAGGTTGTAAGTTCTGCCCTGGGGGCATATAAAGTTTTTTATAGATAGAGTTGTCGTAAAACTTCAAGAGGGGCTCATTCAATTCAAAATTGAGAGGGCTAGTGCCCTTTGTAATAGTTAAAAGTGATTGGAGGGTAACTAACCCCCCTCTCACGCCCACCATTCCTCCAAATACATCCAATCAAAATTTTCAGATAACCATTTTGTTCAACTTAGTAGAAAGTTCTAGGAATTAGGTCTATGAGAATGACACCCCCCCCCCAGCCCTCAGGGCAAGGGTTGTAAGCTATGCTCTGGGAGCATATAAGATTTTAATTCAAGTTTTTTCGTAAAAACTTAAAAAGGTCTCATTTGATTGGAAATTAAAAGGGCTAGGTCCATTTTTAATAGTTGAAAGTGATTGGAGAGCAACTACTGCCCCTCTCATGCCCACCATTTCCCCAAACACATCCAATCAAAATTTTGAGATAGCCATGTAGTTTAAAATAGTTGAAAGTTCTGGAAATTCGGTATTAGAGGATGACAACCACCCTATAAGACCTTACGGTAAGGATTGTAATTTATGCCCTGGGGGCATATAAGGTGTTTATAGAAAGCGTTGTCGTTTCCAAAAGGGCTCATTCGATTGGAAGTCAAAAGACCTACTGCCCTTTTTAATAGTTGAAGTGATTTCGAGGAAGACACTCCCTCACAACAATCAGGGCAAGGGTTTTAAATTATGCCCTGGGGGCATATAAGGTTTTATAGAAGGCGTTGTCGTAGAAAATTCAAAAAAGGCTCATTCTATTGGAAATTCAAAGTGCTAGTGACCTTTTTAATAGTCGAAAGTAATTGGAGGTTTACTAGCCCAACCCCCCCCCCCCCACGCCCATCATTTCCCCAAACACATCCAATCAAAATTTTGGGATAGCCATTTTGTTTAGCGTAGTTGATTTCAAGATAGAAAATGTATTTTTGAGGAGGACACTTTTCCACAACCCTCATGGCAAGGGTTTTAAGTTATGCCCTGGGGGCATATAAGGTTTTTATAGAAGGCGTTGTCGTAGAAACTTCAAAACAGGCTCATTCGATTGGAAATCCAAAGGGCTGGTGCCATTTTTAATAGCTAGAGTCAACCCAGCTGTAAATGGGTACCTGGAGAAATCTGGGGAAGGTAAGCAAGGAGGGTGTGTGAAAGCACAGGATGGCTGGCCCCCAGTCCCCCATTGCACTTCCTGGCTGAAGGGCCACGAAACGGAGATCAGCACCGCCGGTTTGGACCTTAAGGGTCTAGTGCTGTTATACTTACTTACTTACTTTTTTTTTACTTCCAAGTAGGGAGGAATAATTGGACTGTAAATGTTCTGCTCGATTTTGACTGATTAGTTGAGTAAACTAAAATTGCCTGCAGAACGCAATAATTAACCTTATTGTGATTTTATTCTACTTGACAACAAATTCCATTGGGAAATATTTTTTTTTCTATCGCAGCTAAAGAGATATTGAGTTCTTAGGCTGCTAAGGTATAGTTAGTCTGCACAAAGAATAACGATGTATCTCCGTTGTTGAAATGAAATGTTCGGCAGTAAAAGTATTTTGGCATTTTATGTAGTTAACTTCCAAGTAGGGAGGAGGAACTGATCTGAAAATATGGACTGCAAGTGTCCCTGCTCGATTTTGACACTAAATAGTTGAGTAAACCAATTGTCAACAACACGCAATAATTTTCCTGTTAGTGATTTCTATTTTACTTGACATTAACTTTCATCTGAAAACGAATTTTTTTTTTCGTTGGACGCTATATGAGGGTTGACGTATCAGAGGTTTTCTGTTCTATGGGGGACCGACTTAGGTTACATTCTTGCAAAGTTCTGAAGTTACTACCTCACTAATATATATAGTGTATTCTGGGCTTGCTTCGGAGTACTTTACAATCCATCGTACCTGAACCTACTAGTTTACATTCTTGCAAAGTTCTGAAGTTTAATTTTAATATTAAACTGAAGGAAAATAAAAATATTTTTATCTTTGCTTCAAATTTGCTTTCTGTCTCCTATCAAATTGTTTTCTCTCCCAAGACTAATATCCTTCTTGTACTACATTATCCATTACTACAATTATGTATGAAACCAAGAAAGGAAAGGATATAATTAATAAAAAATAAAATCTAATAGGTGAGAAAACGGTGATTTTGTCAGCCAGTGGAAAAATATGAAAACGAAAAACAAGCAAATATTTCGACAAGGACCTCCGCCAAGTCATCCTCAGTGCTCATAAAAAAAATAAGTGTATTAAAAAAAAAAAAAAAAAAAAAAGAATGCATTTACAACCATTATCTATTAATAAACCTATTCCCTTTTCAGAAACTAAATTAAACTGGATGATAATAATAAGCGCAGTCTTGGAAATCCATTCTCATTGTTATTATTATTTATTTATGACCCACATTATGAACATTATAAATGACACTGCGGAGTAATGGAAAATATAAAAGAGAAAATAACAACATCATTACGAAATCAAACAACAACAACAAAAAAATTCAAATTAACCGATATCACCATTACTAGTATTCAGACAGAAACAACATTACTAGTATTCCTAATCATATTAGAAGTCACACTCGCCAGTCGCGCACAAGCATCAATGACACCATAACAGGATACAATATTTCTATTTTTAAAACGGCCGGGTAAATACATCAGATATTTACAATATCTAAAGTAACCACTTCTAAGTCTCCGTAAATCTTTTTTCCTCAGTAAGTGGTGGAATCCAGATAGAAAATTTACTCCTGGAGAGCAAAAACTATTATAAAGCCGAGCTACACCTTTATGGTTATAACGCCCTCTATTTGGAGATATTTTACCATATGACACACGAATATTTTTTAATGCATTAGTAACCAACTCGGAGCAAGTTTCATAAATAGACGGGCAACACGATATACCAAGCCGCTTAACTTTATCCCAACAAGGTAATGAAATTGAACGAATGTTTAATGGAGAAACAGAAATGCTACTATTAAAGCACATAAACTCAGACTTTCCCATATTAACAGATAGGTCAATATCACTAAGTAGAGAATACAGCTTACGGAAGTTCTGAGCCAGCCCTCGACGAGAAAAACTGACTAAAAGGACATCGTCGACGTATGCAATATAACTTACACCAATATCACGAAAAAACACAGTAGGAGATAGATGTTTTAAACAAGTAGCGAGGACACATTTAAATATATAAGGAGATAAAACTGCTCCCTGTCTAACGCCTTTCCTAACAGCTCCCGAATCAGAAGTATTTGACAGCCACTTAATACGCACATAAGAATAATCATACTAATATCGCAATGTAGAAATAACTGAATAATTGACTCCGGAACAAGCAAGGGAATGCAAGGCCTGGGCGTGAACAATATTATCAAAAGCCCCGGAAATGTCTACTGTGCAGCAATACAATGAACGCTTCTGGGCAAAAGCTTTCTTTAACAACCGGCTGAGCCCATGATGCGCCTGGGGGCAACCAACCCCTCTTCTAAATCCCAGTTGAAAAGACGAAAAATCGCACTTAGAAGTTATTTCAGGCAAAAGGGCATACTCAAAAACCTTACTCATAAAGCAAGATACAGTAATCGGTCTATAATTCGAGCATGAATCTGGATCTTTACCGCGTTTAAGTATAGGAGTGACACTACCGGAAAGAAAACTATCAGGAACCAGAGATTGAGCTATACAAATCTGGAATAATAACTGCAGGTGGTTCAACAATAATGGGCAATCATAAGCAAAATTCCTAAAGCATAGGCCATCACAATCAGGAGAATATGATCTTTTTACTTTCTTCAGCGCCCAATGTAAATCACTCATACTTATCACAAGGACTCTATATTAAAAAACAGACACTGGCAGGACCGAACTAAGTAGATTAGAAAAATGTTTCTGAACACACTGATTAAATACGGAAAATATGTCAATATAATGGCGCACAAAATTCATAAGGTTTAATTCTGACTGAGGTGGGGGAGAACACTTACTGCTATTGATAACTCTATTCCAAGTCATTTTACTATTTGGAGCGTCCCACGCGTTGAGCCTTGCATTATGTAAACAAGATTTGTATTCTTTCTTCGTTTTTTGCTTGACTGTAAACACAGCACCGGTGGAGGGTTGATCTTAAGCATTCCACAATCGCAACCAAAACTTTGCGCGGTTCTTTACTTTTTTCACTTCCGGATGTATATTCCACAGGGGCTTGCGAGACCCAGAACGCACGTGCTCAATCGGAATTGCAACTTTTGTGGCTGAATTTAGACATGCCACTATCTGGTAATAATACGAATTTAGGTCTTCCTTAGAATCAGGGCACTTTATTGAAGTCTGGAGCAAGTGAAACGGGACTTTAATAGTTGAGAGTAGAGTGCATAAAGTAGTAATATACATCTCAACGTTTATCCGATTCCAATTGGGCTTTTGATACCATTTTGAATGGGGACCCTTAAAGTGGGCTTGAACATCAAGAGGCTCAATTAGGCACGAAATAGGGAGATGGTCATCATTGATTTTTATCTTCATCAACAAACATCTCGGATTTAATTAGACCGGACTTAGACACAATAACATGGTTGAGGTTGGATTTAACGGAGCCTCGATTGTGAATGTAAGTATAAGCCAGGTTCTTAGCAGCGACATGATAGACACGTGGCAGAGAATCGAGCAGGAGTTCAGATCGATCAGATGAGGTCAATATGTCAGTATTCATATCCCTGGCTAAGATCCAATCAACATTTTTATCTGCAAATTTTATGAAAAGAGATTTCAGTTTATGGCAAGCTTTAGCAAAAGCAGTAAATGACTGAGTATTTCGATGATTGCATGGGAGATACACATTTACAAAAGCCATGTTATTACACTGGATTGCTATAATATTATCATCAGAATAAATTTGCATAGGCTGATATCCCGCAATCAATTGACGCAATCAGTTAGTAATATATATATATATATATATATATATATATATATATATATATATTATATATATATATATATATATATATATATATATATATATATATATATATATATATATATATATATATATATATATATATATATATATATATATATATATATATATATATATATCTGTTGAATTTCACACTTAGGCTACTTTAAAATATTGTATTTTTCTGCATACCAGAGCATAGAAGAGAGGGAGGGACCAGAGGCATGATCCTTCCAAGATTTTGAAAAATTGTAGCTTAAAAATGATTAATTTATGCCCCTTATTCTCCCCCAAAGGGTAGGACCTATTTGTAAGCTATCTTCATAATTACGCCACCCTAAAAGTTTAGTCGAAAGATATAATGTTTAAAAAAAAATCGAACTTTAAGCAAAATCCTAAATTACAAGAACTATGGAATGGTAATTTAAGAGGAAATTCAAGAATCAAGGTTATTTCAGAGTCTTAGTAAAAGAGAGAACCCCTTAAAATCAGAACCGAAGTCGAATGGACATAGTTGCTTAAGTCCTCTCAAAAACGCTCATTCCTCTTTAAAAAAAATGTTTCAGGGCGATAATGTACGAAACTATAGAAGGGGGCAAAATGTATTCTTAAAGTCAAAGTATGGTAATTTTGTAGTTTTTTCTATTCTTTTCAATGAAAATATGAAAAAAGGTATTTTTTTATTTTCAAAAAAAATGGAATAGAAAAAACGTAATTATTCAAAATCTAGACCACCTCTCCCAAAATTGGCCCTGTGTGGAATCTTATGTTAAAATATCCTACCATGATTTCAAACTGACCAATAATAGGAAACAATTCTAAAAGAGTTACGTTGAGATATTTATGTTGATATATCCTGAAATATACGCAGATCCTTAATT